>NC_090748.1:5344604-5382531 GCF_036898095.1 Palaemon carinicauda
AAGGAACTTGTTAATTTTCAATTTCTTAGTCCTTTCAGTTTTTTCCTTTAGTCAAATAACCTGTTATTGACGAAGGGTGAGTGGGCCATTCTCTTGTGAGTGACAAGAGAGAGAGAGAGAGACGGAGAGAGAGAGAGAACGATCCGATCTTTATTCTCGTCCCAAGTCTCTGTACAAGGAGTTTGGGAGCGAGTAACGTTGTTCTCGATTCAGTTTTTTTTTTTTTTTTTTTACTCTCGTCCCAAGTCTCTGTACGGGGAGAGAGGATAAAACGTTTTAGTTTTTATTCTCGTCCCAAGGCACTGTACGGTGAGAGATTGAAAACGTAGTCCTTAGTGAACTAGTGTTTAGTCTCCTCCCCAGTCACTGATCTTTTTAACTTTATATATTTCCGTTTTATTCGATATATATGTATATGTTTATTGATTTTTGCATGTGTGTTTCAATTTGTACTAATGTGCTTACATTATACGACTCATTTCGCAATTCTAACCTTTTGATGTATGGGAGAATTGCGTGCTTCAGGTAGAAATCAGTTTTATTCATGTCTAATGTGAAATTATTGAAAAATACGATATCAGTGAAGTAAGTGCAAAAAACATGTTCTGTGTTGCGGAGGGTTCGTTTGTTCGTGCTTGTCACTTGCCTAGTCCGAGACCTCTTTCAGGCTCCCCTGCACCAGGGAGAAGGAATGTCGTAGGACCTAAGGGAGTGAGGAGTGTAAACCAACGAACAGATGTTCCCTCAAAGGTATCAGACGTTGCTCGGCAAGCACGTCCTTGCCATAAGACAGGAGAGACGAAGTTTCTCCTCGTCTTCCGATGATTCGTCTCTTTAAAAGCCTGGGCGTAAAGTTTCGAGACGGTTTGAAAACGTTTATTAGTTCCTTCAGAACAAGTTCAACGTCCTAGCTGTAGTCATAATAAGAGTCCCGTTCATAGCGATGACGTTCATGTACAGTGAACCCTCGCTACTTCGCGGTTCGACCATCGCGGATTCACCACTTCGCGGATTTTTTCCATAACCCATATATATACAGTAATATATATATATATATATATATGTATGCATGTATTTATGTATATATGTAGGTATGTATATGTGTATACATATAAATATATATATATATATATATATACACACACACACACACATATATATATATATATATATACATATATATATATACATATATATATATATATATATATATACATATATATATACATATATATATATATATATATATCTATCTATCTATATATCTAAAGTAGGAAGATGTGATGTAGTTCTAAGGGAAAAGTATGGGAAATATGTCTGGGTAATAAGCAAAGCTCTACCTCCAGTTTGTTTCTACATTATGATCAGAGATAAATGTAAACAAAACATTGGTTGCCATTTTTTATCGTGCTTTTTAGCATGTTTAGGAAATGCATGATATAAAATCACCTTTAATAATTGTGCCTGTTTTAGTTTAGGGTACTGTAGTACATGCATTAAGTGTTCTGTACATTAAAGGGTAGTTTGTTAACAGTACTACGTACAAGGGAAGGTTTTAAAAGTCTGAATATACATGTTGAATAAATAGGTAAATATGGTGTCACTACTTCGCGGATTTTCACCTATCGCGGCCGCGACTGGAACCTATCTACCGCGATAAACGAGGGTTCACACGTTTCTGCCACAGACTCGACGTGACGTTGAGCGGTAGACACCGTAGACACAACGTGACGTCGAGTGTCAGTCACCGTAGTCTCGATACAGCATCGATCAGCAGTCACTGCTGTTTACTACGTGACGTTTGAACGTCAGCCACTGCAGTCACAGGTTGATCCGAAGTTAGATATGCTGTTAAAGCTTTCTTCTTCAATAGAAGCTTTCGATCCTGTTTCCTGTGCGAAAGGATCCTCTGGGATACGTGATTCGGGTCTTCAACCATCTAGACGAGCTTTGTTACGCCACGCTGACGTTATCTCTAGTGACAGCTTTGCTGTTAAGCGAGATGCGGAGCATAAATCTCGATGTAACTTTGATCGCTTTGAACGTCAGCCACCGCAGTCACAGCGTGACGTTGAGATGCAGACACCGCAGACAGGACGTGACGTTGAGCGGTAGACACCGTAGACATGACGTGACGTCGAGGGTCAGTCATCGTAGTCACGATATAGCATCGAACAGCAGTCACCGCTGTTACTACGGGACGTTTGAACGTCAGTTACTTCTGTCACGACGTGTAGTAGAATAACATTCTCTGCAGTTACAACGTGACATTGACCCTCCAACTTTAACTTCTGTTCATATACAAGTTGATGTAGCCTGTCAGGCTTTTCCTTCACGTCATTCTGAATATAAATCTCCTTCTCGCAAGACTTTAGATTTATCAGATGATGTGCCTTCTGAAGAAGTTTGATGACCCCCTTTCAACTAATGTACCTTTGGGGAGTCATTCAGAAGAGGAGTAACCTAGGGTGGTTCAACAATCCCTTGTATTTTAATTATGAATTTCTTTAGTGAAATTTTGTCCTAGACTTTCTTCGACGCCTACTTTTATGAAGTCAGTTCTCTCTTGTTCTTCCAGGAGGGCCATGCTCTTACTGGGAGACTGGTTGGAATCCAGGAGAAGTTTAGGAAAGTCTGCTTTTGCTTTTCCTCCTTCTTAATTATCTTCTCGCTCGGGCATCTGGTGTGACACAGGAGAAGCTCGAGGAGAAGTTCTCGGCTTGGGAGTACCTGCCTCTGCCCAGGGAGACTTCTTAAGCCTTGTGGACTCTCCTCGTCGTCTAGCCATGAGACGCTCCAAGATTTTATGGTCGGCTTCAGAGCTAGACCATCTCCTGTTAGGAGATTTTTCGAGCGTTTGAAGTTTTTATTTGTTGGATTGGTCCCTGGGAGCCTTAAGTAAGAAGGTCTCTCCAGCTGTCAATGTATTGCTGTACAATTATGTCATGCATGAACAAGGCTATCAGGGATGGCTCCAATGATCTGGCAGCCACGTTCACTGCAGGAACAAGGCTATCAGGGATGGCTCCAATGATCTGGCAGCCACGTTCACTGCAGGAGTACTTAAGATGTAAGTGCGCTCAATGTGTTCATTGTCAAGACAAACTTCACGATGAAGACTACCAAATCTGTCTTGGCAGCAGTAAGGGAAGGCGACTGGATGGTCTCTCTCGACCTTCAGGATGCATACTTCCACATGTCGATTCATCCAAACTTTCAACAACATCTGAGGTTTGTGGACGGGAAAGTAATGTACCAATTTCGAGCACTGTACTTCGGCCTCATTCCTGCTCCTCTTGTTTTTACAAGGCCCTTGCAAATGTAGCAAGCTTTCTACATTTTTTGAGGATTCAGAGCCTCCCTTTATTTTGACGACTGGCTAATCAGGGCGTCGTCATTATATCGCTGTCTGGAGAGCCTCTAATGGACATTAGACCTAACCAAGGAGCTAGGTCTCATAGTGAACGTAGAGAAGTCGTAACTTACAGTACCCCATCCCAGACTATTCTTTATTTGGGAATGGATATACAGTGTCTGATTTTTCGGGCCTTTTCGTCTCCCACAAGAATGGAACAAGCTCTGTTAAAAGTCCTTCACTTGCAAGAGAAAAACAGTTGCTCTGTAAGAGTTTGAACTTGCCTCGTGGGAACTCTTTCATCGCTGGAGTAGTTTATCTCTCTGGGGAGACTCAACCTATGCCCTCTCCAATTTCACCTAAACCATTGGAACAAGGAGAAGGGCTTAGAGAGTATCTCTTTCCCAATCTCCAACTCAGTCTAGACATGTCTGACTTGGTGGGACAGCAACATCAGAATTCGAGAAGGTCTTTCTCTCGCGATCAAGAACCCAAACCATGTGTTGTATTCAGATGCATCGGATTTGGGTTAGGGAGCTCCACTGGACAGTCTGGAATGGTCGGGTCTTTGATCCACGGATCAGAAGGAACTCCATTTAAGGCAAGTAACATCTCTCCTTTGGCGAGATTTGTGCAAGGAAAAATGAATGTCTTGGCGGACTGCCTCAGCAGAAGAGGGCAAGTCATCTCCATGGAGTGGACGTTGCATAAGACTGTGTGCGAGAAGCTATGGATGACATGGGGTCAACCCACCATAGATCTTTTTGCGACTTCACTGACAAAGAGGCTCTCGACTTACTGCTCTCCAGTTCCAGATCCAGAGGCAGCCCACATAGACGCTTTCCTGCTGGACTGGTCTCACCTGGACGTTTATGCCTTTCCACCTTTCAAGATCCTAAACAAGGTGCTGCAGAAGTTCACCTCTCACGAAGGGACCAGGTTGACATTGGTTGCTCCACTCTGGCCCGCGAGAGAGTGGTTCACAGAGGTACTTCTATGGCTGGTAGACGTTCCAAGAAGTCTGCCGTTACGGATGGATCTCTTGCGACAGCCTCACGTAAAGAGATTTCATCAAAGCCTCCCCACGCTTCGTCTAACTGCCTTCAGACTATCGAAAGACTCTCTTGAGCTCGAGGGTTTTCGAAGGAGGCAGCTAGAGCGATCGCGAGGGCTAGAAGATCCTACACCATCAGGATCTATCAGTCGAAATGGGAGGTATTTAGAGACTGGTGCAAGTCCTCCTCTATTTCCTCTTCCAAGTGCCTCTGTAGCGCAGATTGCGGATTTTCTGCCTTATCTGAGAAACGGTCGCTCCCTCTCTGCATCCACCATTAAAGGCTACAGAAGCATGTTAGCTTCTGTTTTCAGGCATAAGGGTTTGGATCTTTCTAATAACAAAGATCTCCAAGACCTGCTTAAGTCTTTCGAGACTTCCAAGGAGCGTCATATTTCGACTCCTGCTTGGAACTTGGACGTGGTCCTACAGTTCCTTATGTCAGACAGGTTTGAACCATTAAATTCAGCCTCCCTGAAGGATCTTACCCTCAAGACACTTTTTTTGGTGAGCTTGGCTTCGGCTAAAAGGGTTAGTGAGATACATGCTTTTAGCAAGAACATCGGCTTCTCCGCTAATAAAGCAGTATGCGCTCTTCAACTTGGTTTTTTGGCCAAGAATGAACTTCCGTCTCGTCCTTGGCCTAAATCATTTGAAATCCCCAGTCTTTCTGAGATTGTGGGGAATGAAGTTGAAAGAGTGCTGTGCCCCGTTAGAGCTCTTAAATTTTGTTTATCCAGAACTAAACCGCGACGAGGTTGTTCAGAGGCTTTATGGTGCTCCGTTAAAAAGCCCTCTTTGCCCATGTCTAAGAATGCGTGGTCTTATTTTATTAGACTTTTGATTCGGGAGGCACAATCTCAATTAAGTGAGAAGGATCATAATTTACTTAAAGTCAAGGCTCATGAAGTTAGAGCGATAGCAACTTCTGTAGCGTTTAAGCAAAATAGACCCATTAAAAGTATTATGGACGCGACCTTTTGGAGAGGCAAGTCGGTTTTCGCTTCATATTACTTGAAAGATGTCCAGACTCTTTATGAGGACTGCTACACACTGGGACCATTCGTAGCAGCGAATGCAGTAGTGGGTGAAGGCTCTACCACTACATTCCCTTAATCCCAATATCCTTTTAATCTACTCTTGAAATTTTTAATCTTATTTTGGGCTGTACGGGAGACTAAGAAGTCTTTCGCAATCTTTTTGATTTGGCGGGTGGTCAAAATATTGTTTCTTGAGAGCGCCCAGATTAAGGGTATTGATGAGGTCCTGTTATAGGGGTGTTAACCCTGGATATAGCAGCTCCTGGGAGTCTTTCAGCATCCTAAGAGGATCGCTGGGCTTCGTGAGGATAGCAGACTAATGAGGCAGAGTAATAATCAGAGTCTGCTTCCTTACCAGGTACCTATACTTAAGTCTGTTTTTTGAATAGTTGTCAAAAACTCTTGAGCATATACGCCTTTATTGTATTAATACTGGTCTCTACCCACCACCATGGGTGTGAATCAGCTATTATATATTCACCGGCTAAGTTTAATATTTAAAAATGATATTTTGATTATAAAATAAATTTTTGAATATACTTACCCGGTGAATATATAATTGTTCCGTAACCGAAATACAAACCACGCTATTTACAAAGGGTTACCTTTTAGCGTAGCTGAAATGGCGAGCCATTAGAATTTAACGAGGGTGTATTACCCCCGCGCTAGTTAGCGGGGGGGTAGGGGAGTGGTAGCTAGCTACCCCTCCTCCCCCTCACACACAGGTGAATACTCACTTTCACTTTTGGCTCGGACTGTGACAGACGTCTCTGTCTTGGTCCTCGCTTGGCAGCCATTGTCTGTTTTGTCTTTACTTAATCGCTTACTTTTCTTTTACTCAATATATATGTAAACATGTTTTCATGTTTGTATATATATTTGAGTATAGAAATAAGTAAGTTTCCTTTTCAGATGTGTGTGTGTAGTGTACGATATCTACGTGGAGGCCTCGGCAGTTAGGCCACCACGGCCTAATTTTATGGGTTGCGATCGAGTTTGACTTCGGTCTTTCTCTCTCTCTCTTGAGGTCGTTCACCCTTTTACTATGTTTTACTACGCCCTTGTAGCTTCCTTCCCGTGTGGGTGGGGTTGCTACGCCGTACATTTTGTCTCAATTAGTTTATGAATCTAATTGTAGTTGTTAATTTTTCAGCTTGTAGAACGATTCCTTTCGGGGTTTTCGTTTTTTTCTTTAGTGTTCATTCATTTTTAAATTACATAATTACATAGTTACATAATTATAATTGTTATAATTCTGTTTTGGTTACAGCTCTCCTTCCGCGAGTGTAAGTGGTTGTGAGGGCACGTGCCTGTTGTGTAATTCTTGTTCCTTTTCCTCGGGATTCCTCTTCGGAGCCTTCCCGGGGGAATGAATGTGTACTAATATTATTTGTTTTATTTTTTTACAGTTACCGATCTAGTTCGTTTCTGTAATATAGCAACGGTGTGAGCTGTCTGGTTGAGTCCTGGGGATTCGGCTGTTGCTGCCTCCCCCCTTGTATTGTCGTCAGGGGCGTGTCTCCTTCTACTGGTAGTACTCCCGTGTCGACGGACAGCTCTCCAGTTCATTTTAGAACAGTCAGGAGGCTTGCCTCCTTGGGCGGATAACTTTCCTTCCGAGGGAAGTTTTTTCCTGTCCAGGCTTGAGCTTTTCCTCTTTTGGGGGGTTCTTCTCTTGCCTTTTTTTCGTGCGACTATGCTCTTGGTGCTGAGCGGTCGCACCTGCAGTTTCGCTCAAGGGGCTGGGCAACTGCAGGAGCTCCTCTTCGGAGGATTGCCCCTTTTAGGTCACTGGCTGACCAGTCTCTTCCACGAAGTGTTTCTCTTTCGTTCGCGAGAGAGTACACTCATAGAGACTCCTCTTCGGAGGTTTCTTCTGTTGCTGTTGCTGTTGGCCTCCCTCGCCGTAAGGCCCTCCGTCCGCCTCGTCGTAAGGGCCTCTCATCTCCCTATAAGGGTGCTTGAGGCGCCTTTTTGAATCTCCGTTTGCAGCCTACAACTTCTTTTTCTCGATCTTCCGTCTTGGTGCAGATGGACAGCAGTCTAATCTCGTCTTCCGACGGGCAACGGTCTTCCCGACGGACAACGGTCTTCCCGACGGACAGCGGTCTTCCGACGGACATCAGTCTCCCGGCGGACAACGATCCCTTCGGGGCAAAGGGTTGCCCCCACGGGGGTTCTTCCCTTGCGTGTCTGGGTTTCCCTGCGCGCCCTTCTGTTCGTCAGCGCTCTCCTGTTCGTCAGCGCTTTCAAGATGATCTTCCCTGCGGTTCCTGTTACGTGCCCTGTGCGCCCACGTTCGCCCTCGCGATCTAGAACTTCGGTTCAGGTCGGGGTCAAGGACTCTTCTTCTTTGCGCAGGCTTCCACGCGTAGCCTTCTGCTCGTCAGCGATCATCAGCTCGTCAGCGATCATCAGCTCGTCAGCGATCATCAGCTCGCCAGCGATCGTCAGCTCGTCAGCGATCATCAGCTCGCCAGCGATCTCCGGATCGCCCACGTGTGTTACAGCTGGCACGCCAACGTTCTCCAACACTTCTGAAGGAACATGGTTCGCCAGCTACTAGCTCAACTGCGGATGCTGATCGCCATCACGCGACCCTCAACTGCAGATGCTGATCGCCATCGCGCGACCCTCAACTGCGGATGCTGATCGCCATCGCGCGACCCTCAACTGCGGATGCTGATCGCCATCGCGCGACCCTCAACTGCGGATGCTGATCGCCATCGCGCGACCCTCAACTGCGGATGCTGATCGTCATCGCGCGACCCTCAACTGCGGATGCTGATCGCCATCGCGCGACCCTCAACTGCGGATGCTGATCGCCATCGCACCCTTTCACGCGATCATTCACCTGCGCATGCTGCTCGCCATCGCACAACCCTGAACGATTGCCCGCTTACGCATGCTGCTCCTCATCGCACCACCCTGAACGATCGCCCTCCTGCAGATGCTGATCACCATCGCACCCTTTCACGCGATCATTCACCTGCGCATGCTGCTCGCCATCGCACAACCCTGAACGATTGCCCGCTTACGCATGCTGCTCCTCATCGCACAACCCTGAACGATCGCCCTCTTGCGGATGCTGATCACCATCGCACCCTTTCACGCGATCATTCACCTGCGCATGCTGCTCGCCATCGCACAACCCTGCACGATTGCCCGCTTACGCATGCTGCTCCTCATCGCACAACCCTGAACGCTCGCCCTCTTGCGGATGCTGATCACCATCGCACCCTATCACGCGATCATTCACCTACACATGCTGCTCGCCATCGCTTACCGCCAGCGATCTTCTTCACCTACGCGGCAGCACGATCCTGCGCGCCCACGCGATCGCTCGCCTGCGCGCCCGCGCGATCGCTCGCCTGCGCGCCCGCGCGATCGCTCGCCTGCGCGATCGCTCGCCTGCGCGATCGCTCGCCTGCGCGCCCGCGCGATCGCTCGCCTGCGCGCCCGCGCGATCGCTCGCCTGCGCGCCCTCACGACCGCTCGCCTGCGCGCCCTCGCGACCGCTCGCCTGCGCGCCCGCGCGACCACTCGCCTGTGCGCCCGCGCGACCGTTCGCCCTCGCGCGACCATAGTTCGCGGCGAATTCCACAGCCGGGGGTAGCAGCAGGGACGCGTGCTCCTAGGCGGCACTCGGGATCACCTCCATCCAAGCACAGGTTGGTAGTGCAGGACGAAGACAGGTCAGTACAGCATTCTTCCCACCTTCTTTTCAGGCAGGAACCGTCGTGTCCTCTCCAAAGGATCGCCCGATCCCTTTCACCTTAGCGAGGATTTCGGACTCTGTGTCCTTGGAGCAGCAGACATGGTTTGATCCGCTGGCACGGGCGTTAATGAGGGTTATGAAACCAGCACTCACCGGCCAGGGTAACAAACCAGCGGCTGTCTCTCCTACGCTGAAGAGAAAGAGAGGAGTGGACTTCGTGGTGACTTCCCCCAGGGCGAAGTTGGTTCCCAAGAGGTCGGTCTCGAGGGTCCCCTCTCCTGCACGAGTACTCTCTCCTTCTCCCGCCCTGGAAGGATTTTTGGCGGGGGGGCTTTCCGTTGAAGATTTCTCCATCGGACAAGGGTGACTGCTTACCTCTTCCTCTGGGAGCTTACCAGGTTCTTTCCCTCCTCGGTTACGGCCCGAGGTTTGGTTCAAGGAAGCTACAGGAAGATCAAGGGTACTTTCCTCCTCTCGAGCTCAGGCACCTTGGCCTTTCGTCGTTAAGTATCTACTTGCGGACAAGCTCGATGTTGTACCATCTGGACGCACTGACTGAAGGCTTCCTTCGGGTGTCTCATCTGTGGAGGTCAACGACCTCATCTGTGGAGGTCAACGACCTCAGACACCCTTCCATCCTTGAGAAGAGTTTTGTCTTTGCCCAAGGACAGAGACTTAAACATCTGCTGTGCGGAGTGAATCGACTTCCGGTTTCACTCCTCCAAGGCGCTTTCTTCCAGACTCTGCAGGGCTCCAGCTCCCTTTTCTTTCAACCACGTCGGCCTAAGTTATCGGCTACGACAACTGGGACAAGGTGTCCAATTGCAGTTTCCTCCTGTCAGGAACAGATGGCATGGGAGACTCCCCCGGGGGGGCATAGTCCTAAAAGGAGTTCACGAACTCTAGGATTGCAAGTTTTTTCGCTGGGAGGATGCTTAAGGTTACTCATCCGAATGACAGCTTCCCGATGCCCATTCCCGCACAATCTCTGTGAGTAGCCAAGGATATCGCGCCTGCCGTCTCTGTCAGCGAATTCAGTGTCTCTGAACCTCTATGCCATAGCATCAGCAGAGTTGCCCGGTTGGGCAGAATGATCCATACCTTAGGCGAAGGTCTTCCTTAGGATCATCGACGGCTTCACCCCCGGCCCCCTCAGTCGATCCTTTCTTGTAAGGAAGGATCTGAGAGGGGATGTCCATAGTCGACCTCTCAGCCCTGATCAAGTTTGTCGAACAAACTTCGGCCAGCGTAGACCAGCAGAATCGATCAGACTGGTAACGAGGCGACAGGACTCCTTTAACCCTGGATCGGAAGGACGGGTACTTTCAGTTTCCATTCCATCCATCTTCCAGGGTGCTCGTCGAATTCAGCCTAAACTGCAAGTATTCCTGCTTATGATGCAGTGTGGCTATCCCGCCGTGGCATAGCAGGTTTGTTTCCCCAGAGAACTCTCCCTGCCTTCCTCTTGGCCGCTCAAGTGCAGACTTCCGCCTCCTCTGCTGTTTGGAGGGCTGGTCAACTCCGGTAGGCTCGGGTTTCGACCTTCTTCAGCGCCGGGAAAAGCTTCCGAATGCTGACCATGAGTGTGGGCTCATGGTATTTTGCTTGGAGCCTTCTCTTCCTCTGCCTCAACATCTGGAGTATCTGGCCATGATATTGAGTCAACCGCCTTACCACGTTGGAAACCCCGCTTCTCGTCCGTCCAGCGAGGTTAAGCAACGTCGGTACTTGGATGGGTGACCACCTGGGGACGCCAGATTCTGTTACCACATCCTCCGAGCCTTCCTTTCGGTTGACTGTGGCAAGACTGAGGAGAGTCGCAGTACCTGTTCTCAGTCAAGCAGAGTTTTCAGCCCTACCTTGGAACGTTTCCTAGTTCTTCTTTCCTCATTGACCCGTTTATAGTCCGAACGGTCGCCTCAGGATAAGTTCCATGTGGGGCGATCCAAGTTCCGGTGGCTTCAGGCAATGTTTAACCGGACTCCCTGGCCCTATGGGACCAGCGGAACTATTAAACCTGCAATGGGTGTTGACCTATGGAGCCTCTTGATGGTAGTGGATATTCTCGTCCTTTCCCCACATTCTTGATGCGGTTCTCGGACTCGTCAAAGGAAAGGGGGGGGGGCATGTTCCGGTCCAGGCCTATGGTCAAGACCTGAAGGATACCTCTCCATCATTCAGGCAGGCTTAAGGGCCTTAGTCTGGCCCCTCTTCAGATCCTACCGCTCCTGCCAAGTCGCCCCGTTGCGTGTCGACTTCATGCTAACCAGCAGGGGACGCATTTTCACACCTTCACATCTTGCAGTAGAGATACCGGGATGATTGAGATTCTCTCAATTCCACCATCGGCTCTCTCATTCCAGGCAGGGGAATGTTTCTCTCAGACTATCCGAGCAGAGCCTCATAGAGAGAGTGTACCTAGGGGTCTTTGACCTTGGGTAACCAGCAAGTGCTGGTCTGGGGGACCTGATCGCGACAGCTTGGAACCTCAAGCTTCCGCTAGTTTTCCCCCCAGTCTCAGACCCCGAGACTCTGGCAAGATGCATTCCGGTGATGGTGGGACAACTTCGACGCCTGCGTCTTCCCTCCTTTTTGTCTGCGGACAATGGGTCTCAACAAAACCAGGTTGTCTGTCAACCTTTCAATGGGAGAGCTCCACTGGGACTATGCGCAGAACGGTTTCTGGACCCTCTGCTTCCCCTGACGGAACTCCCGGGAGAGCTTCTCCCACGGCGCAGACTACTCAAGCAACCACACTGCGACATCTCTCCCGAACCGGGGCGTCGCTTCGGCTTCATGCCTGGAGACACTACGCTTCCTCCTCTAGAAGAGACAACCCGCTACAGTCGCGGTACGGAGGTCGCGTCATCTGCGATAGTCATCCACAGGGGTCTCCCAGGCAAAGTGAAGAGTCTAAGGTGGTTGGTGCCGTGGGAGATATACCTCTTCCCGTGAGGCCTCTTCTCCAGCAATAACGGTCTTATTGCCTTTCGGCGGGAGGAAACTCCTTTCCGCTCTTGGCAATGAAGCCTGTCGCTCAGCCTTTCCCTGACCTTCAGGCTTAAAGGAATAACTTTTTCCTGCCCGCTGGATCTATCCTCGCTCATGCGAAGCTACGATCGTCCCTGCCCTAGTCGGAGGAAGACCTCCAACTTGGAGCATGGCTCGGACTTTTAGTCCTTTAAGAGATCTTCTCAAGACCCTTTTACGACAGGCCTCGGATTGTATTCCGCCTTGGGTCTTCTGCTCACTCTGGCCACGGCCAGTGTGTAAGCAATCTTCTTGGTCTCTTACTACTCCCCCCCTTTCTAAGGAAGAGGGGAAGGCAACATTCAGGCTCGCTCCTGAGTTGTTGGCTAGACTCAGAATCTGAGGGTCCCGACCCTTCGGTCCGATTCATTCAAGATTTTGAGTCTCCATTCTGTGTCTGATGTCCCAAGACCTTCTCTTTCTTGCCAGTACAGGAATCGAGAGGTTAGCGCTGGGAACAGCTGCAGTTTGGCCTCAGTTGCAGCCGATTTGGGAACACAAGGAGGACATGGGGGGAGAGTCACCAGTATACCTCTTCAGCCCGGACTCAAGGACATTCATCTCGACCTGTCTTCAGACCCTCCCCCGTCACGTCGCCCTACAGCACGATGTTGGATACATCGCAACGTCCCTCGCCTTCGAGTAATACTACTCTGTGACGCAGGTGCTACAAGCTGGAGTCTGGAAGCGTCTGATGACCTTCGCAGCCCGCTTCCTGCAGGGCGTGACCCACAGGAGTCTCGATACGTTTTCTATCGCTCTGTGGTGGCTACACAACAGCTGGTCTAACCTCAGGCTCCTTTTTGGACAGGTAGCAGAAGGTTGAGGGCATTGTTATCAGGTTTTAGTCTGCATGAACGAAAGAAGTATGTCTGGCCCTTACTTCTTTCTTCATCATCCCCTCTACGGGGAAGCAGCATCCTGGTCTCTGCATAGCTGACCTCGAACCTCTGCAGGTAAACCATGCTTCCTTGTGTTCCGAGTATTGAGTCAATACTGTCGCGTCCCCCATACCCTGACGAGGTGGTATTGGGAACGTCCTAACCCAGAGTTCCTTCTGGAACTCCAGGTCAACTGCCTAGGACGGGTCACACTTCTTCCTTCACACACAAGCTTACGTAGGCCACATGGTTCCTTGCGGTGCAAGGAACTTGTGAGGTGCAGGGACTCCTTTTCTCGAGTGCGACTCACTCGGATTCCGAGTCCCCGGGTAAAGCCAAAGCCAGTATGGCTGGGGACTTTCCACCCTTCCTAAGGGATAAGTCACCCTTTGTAAATAGCGTGGTTTGTATTTCGGTTACGGAACAAATGACAAATTCGAAGATAATTTGTATTTTTCCTAACCATACAAACCTTAGCTATTTACACATATTTGCCCGCCAGCCCTGTCCCCCAAGACAAGTCCTACCTCTAAGTGAAAGTGAGTATTCACCTGTGTGTGAGGGGGAGGAGGGGTAGCTAGCTACCACTCCCCTACCCCCCCGCTAACTAGCGCGGGGGTAATACACCCTCGTTAAATTCTAATGGCTCGCCATTTCAGCTACGCTAAAAGGTAACCCTTTGTAAATAGCTAAGGTTTGTATGGTTAGGAAAAATACAAATTATCTTCGAATTTGTCATATTAAAGGCCCTCCCTTCCTCCCCGATAGAGACCTAGGGGACTGAGAAGAACTGGAGATATTGACAAGTATATGCGGTATCTGGCCGATAGTCGGCGCTGGTGGTCACACCCGCAACCTTCACGGCGATCGCTCGCAAGTTTCTGGAATCTGTCGAGCCGTCGGAGACGTCAGCTATTATATATTCACCGGGTAAGTATATTCAAAAATTTATTTTATAATCAAAATATCATTTTAGGTCACTGGCTGACCCGTCTCTTCTATGAAGTGTTTCTCTTTCGTTCGCGAGAGAGTACACTCATAGAGACTCCTCTTCGGAGGACTCTTCTGCTGTTGTTGCTGTTGGCCGCCTTCGCCGTAAGGCTCGCCGTCCACTACGTCGTAAGGGCCTCCCATCTCCCTATAAGGGTGCTAAGAGGCGCCTTTTTGAATCTCCGTATGCAGCCTACATCTCCTTCTTCTTGATCTTCCGCCCCTGGTGCAGATGGACAGCAGTCTGACCTCGTCTTCCGACGGACAACGGTCTTCCGACGGTCATCAGTCTCCCGACGGACAACGATCCCTTCGGGGCAAAGGGTTGCCTCCCACGGGGGGCTTCCCTTGCGTGTCAGGGTTCCCCTGCGCGCCCTTCTGCAATGTTCTCTCCTGCTCAGTGTTAGCGCACAGGCTCTCTCCTGCTCAGTGTTAGCGCACAGGCTCTCTCCTGCTCAGTGTTAGCGCACAGGCGCTCTCCTGCTCATCAGCGCTTTCCTGATCGCTAGCGCTCTCCTGTTCGCCAGCGCTCTCCTGTTCGCCAGCGCTCTCCTGTTCGTCAGCGCTCTCCTGATGATCATCTCTTCTGTTCCTGTTGGTTCCTGTTACGCGCCCTGTGTGCCCACGTTCGCCCTCGCGATCTAGAACTTCGGTTCAGGTCTTGGACAAGGACTCTTCTTCTACGCACAGGATTCCACGCGTTGCCTTCTGCTCGCCAGCGATCACTAGCTCGCCAGCGACCACAGACGCGTCAACGTTTGCCTGCTCGTCAGCGATCTCCTACGCGTCAACGATCGCCATCGATCTACCACACGTGTCAGTTCCCCTGGACACCATCAGTAGCGATCTAGCGCTCGCCTGCTGTGGACCACGATCTCCGGTAGCTGAGTCTTGCCGTAGATCTTCCTCCTGCTCGCCAGCGCTCACCTTTACTTCTGTCCTTCTGTGCGCCAGCTTTCTTCAATCACCAGGGCACATCTGCGCGCCCTTTTTTGCCACGCACCAATGGGCGCCAACGTTTTTTTCTGACCGTCCAGGATCGCCTGATTAACAGCTTGCTTCAGCGCTCACCTTCCTGATGTACAAGCGCGCCTTCTGTTAGCGCAATGCGCGCTAACCATCCGCTCGCCAACGCGCCTTTTCTTGCCGACGCGCCATCGCTTGCCAACGCGCCATCGCTTGCCAACGCGCCATCGCTTGCCAACGCGCCTTCACTCACCTACAGGCCATCGCTCGCCAAAACGCGCCATCGCTCGCCAAAACGCGCCATCGCTCGTCAATGCGCCATCGGTCTCTCGACCGCCTACGCTCACCCGCGCGCCCACGTGCCTGCGTGTCCACACGCCCACGTGCCCGCGCGACCGCACGCCCACATGCCCGCGTCTACGCTCATGCGCTCCAATGTTCGCCCGCGTGCGAACCAACGGTATTCCATCGCGCGGACCGACGGTGTCCCGTCGCGCGGACCGACGGTGTCCCGTCGCGCGGACCGACGGTGTCCCGTCGCGCGGACCGACGGTGTCCCGTCGCGCGGACCGACGGTGTCCCGTCGCGCGGACCGACGGTGTCCCGTCGCGCGGACCGACGGTGTCCCGTCGCGCGGACCGACGGTGTCCCGTCGCGCGGACCGACGGTGTCCCGTCGCGCGGACCGACGGTGTCCCGTCGCGCGGACCGACGGTGTCCCGTCGCGCGGACCGACGGTGTCCCGTCGCGCGGACCGACGGTGTCCCGTCGCGCGGACCGACGGTGTCCCGTCGCGCGGACCGACGGTGTCCCGTCGCGCGGACCGACGGTGTCCCGTCGCGCGGACCGACGGTGTCCCGTCGCGCGGACCGACGGTGTCCCGTCGCGCGGACCGACGGTGTTCCGTCGCGCGAACGTCGGCTTGATTCCTGCAGTATCCGTTGCTCGCCTACGGGTCATCGCTCGCCGACCACCAGCTCTCGCCCTTCTTACCACGCGGGCCCTCTTTCTGCGCTCCTTCGCGCACTTTCGTTTGCGCTCCTGCGTGCCCGCGCATGGGCGCTTCCACGTTCGGCCACGCGCAAACCATTGATTTACCATCGCGCGAGCGCCAGGGCGATTGCCCGCGATTCCCGTCGGGGTTTCGCAACATGGCCAGCCTGGCGAGTCTTCTGGAGCGTATTTCCAGAACACGGTCCTCACCCCGTAAACGCAGAGCATGGCACATGCAAGAGCAGGAAGAATCTTCAGGGAGGTCTGAGCAACATTCTTCTTTCCAGAACCTGGGTTAGCCCTTCCTCGTCAGTCCCAGGGAGCATTCCGTTCGAGATTTCTCCGTCGGCCAAGGGGTGGCTGGTTTACCCCTTCCTCTTCTCAATCTCGTGAAAGGGGCTTACCAGGTCCTTTCCCTCCTCGGTTGTGCCCCTAGGTTTTTGTACAAGGAAGCTCCAGGAAGATCATGGGTACTTTCCTCCTCTCGAGCTCAAACACCTTGGCGTTTCGTCGCCAAGTTTCGAACTTGCGGGCAAGCTCGATGTTGGACCATCTAGACCAGTGGTTCTCAAACTTTTTCATGAGCGACCCTATTTGAAACATTTCATTCCTTCGCGACCCAGAGTAAAGTGAAGAGAAAGAAAACATGCAATGATATATACACTTTATTTTGGAAAAAAAATAATGTGTACAGCTTTTCATTCACAAAACTAAACTAGTGGGATTTATGGCACTGCTTTTCCTTTTCACAAAACTAAACGAACAGGATTCATGGCACTGCTTTTCGTTCCCAAAACTATATTAATAGAATCCATGGCACTGCTTTTAATTCACAAAACTAAATTAATAGAATCTATGGCACTGCTTTTAATTCACAAAACTAAATTAATAGAATCTATGGCACTGCTTTTAATTCACAAAGCTAAATTAATAGAATTCATGGCACTGTTTTTCATCCACAAAACTAAATTAATGGGATCCATGGTGCTGCTTCTCGTTTACCAGTTTGTCAAATCGTGGAATCAACAGACTCTGTAATTTACAAATGGTATGTAAAAAGAGACAGACACAGACAAAAACAGAGAGAGACAGACCC
The DNA here is from genome assembly GCF_036898095.1 of Palaemon carinicauda. Classification (NCBI taxonomy): domain Eukaryota; kingdom Metazoa; phylum Arthropoda; class Malacostraca; order Decapoda; family Palaemonidae; genus Palaemon; species Palaemon carinicauda. The sequence continues at coordinate 5,361,727 of NC_090748.1, forward strand.
AGACAAAAACAGACAGAGAGAGACAGACACAGACAAAAACAGACAGAGAGACAAAAACAGACAGAGACGAAATCAGACACAGACAGACAGTCAGACACAGACAGACAGACACAGACTTGCAATGTTTTCATCTCTTGCCATTGTAACCCGGGCGAAGCCGGGTATCCCTGCTAGTTATTATTATTATTTAGTAAATATAGTAAGTAGTATATGAAACAAGATATATAATTCTACAACACACACACACACACTCTACTCACACAAATGACTGCAAACGGCACAACCTCCCTCGCCTGCGGTCGGTGGAAAATAGACACCGCGCGCAAGCATACACGGGCCCACTGCCAGTCCAACATACGTGTTTGATACAGGAGTCTTTCCTGTCAGAGACACCATTACATGGGGCCCAGGAGGAGGGAGGTGGGGGGAAGATGAACATACATAACAAAAGTAATTTGTGGTTAAAGAAGAATAATTCAATTAAGCAACTGAAATACACTGAAACACTGAAAGCATGATAATGTTCCTGTGTCCCTGCGACCCATCAAAATTGATCTCGCGACCCATAGTTTGAGAACCACTGATCTAGACGCAATGACTGAGGGCTTCCTCTCGGGTGTCTCATCCATGGATGTCGACAAGCTCAGACACTCTTCCATCCTTGGGAAGAGCTTGTTTGTGCCCAAGGACAGAGACATGGACAGCGGTTGTGCGGAGGAAGTCGACTTCCGTTTTCACTCCCCCAAGGCGCTTACTTCCAGACCCTGCAGGCCTCCAGCGCCTCTTTCTTTCAGCCTCGTCGGCCTAAGTTATCGGACCGGCTACGGCAGCTAAGACAAGGTGTCCAATAGCAGTCCCCTCCTGTCAGGAACAGGTAGCACGGGGGGCTCTCCGGGGGGGGGGGGGGGGGGGGGGGGGGGGGGCATAATCCTAGAGGGAGCGGCAGAGTTCACGAACTCTAGGATTGGCAACCCCCCTTTGCAGGTCTCACGCTGGGAGGATGCCTAAGGTTACTCATCCGGATAACAGCTTCCCGATGCCGATTCCTGCACGATCTCCGTGATCAGCCAAGGATATCGCGCCTGCCGTCTCTGTCAGCGAATTCAGTGTCACTGAACCTCTATGCCATGGGGTCGGCAAGAGTTTTGCCCGTTTGGGCAGAATGATCCATGCCTTAGGAGTAGGTCCTCCATAGGGTCGTCGACGGCTTCACCCCCCGGCTTCTTCAGTCGATCCTTTCTCGTAGGAAAGCATCTGAGACGGGAATTCCGTAGTCGACCTCTCAGCTCTGATCAAGTTTGTCGAACAAACTTCGTCCAGCGTGGAACAGCAGAATCGATCAGACTGGTAACGAGGCGGCAGGACTCCTTTGGCCATGGATCGGAAGGACGGGTACTTTCAATTTCTATTCCATCCATCTTCCAGGAAGCTCTTGGAATTCAGCCTAGACTTAAGATGCGGTGTGGCGATCCCGCCGCGGCATCGCAGGTTTTTCCCCAGAGAACTCTCCCTGCTTTCCTCATGGCCACTCAGGAGCAGGCTTCCGCCTCCTTCGCCTTTTGAATGTCTGGTCAACTCCGGTAGGCTCGGGTTTGACCTTCTTCAACGCCGGGACAAGCTTCCGGATCCTTACCAGAGTGAGGGATCATGGTAATTTGCTAGGAGCCTTCTCTACTTCTGCCTCAACATCTGGAGTATCTAGCCATGATATTGAGTAAACGGCCTTACCACGTTGAAAACCTCGTCCGTCCAGCGAGGTTAAGCAACGTCGGGTCTGGTCGGTACTTGGATGACCACCTGGGGACGCCAGATGCTGTTGCCTCCTCCTCCGAGCCTTCCCTTCAGTTGACTGTGGCAAGGCTGAGGAGAGTCGCAGTACCTGTTCTCAGTCAAGCAGAGCTTTCAGCCTTACCTTGGAACGTTTCCTAGGTCTCTTTTCCTCATTGACCCGTCTAAAGTCCCGAACGGTCGCCTCAGGATAAGTTCCCTGTGGGGCGGCCCAAGTTCCGGTGGTTTCAAAGCAACGATTAACCGGACTTTCTGGCCCCTATGGGACCAGCGGAATGTTTAGACCTGCAATGGGTGTTGACCTATGGAACCTCTTGATGGGAGTGGATATTCTCGTCCTTTCCCCACATTTTTGATGCTGTTCTCGGACTCTTCAAAGAAAAGGGGGGTGGGGGGGGGGCATGTTCCGGTTCAGGACTATGGTCAGGACCTGAAGGATACCTCTCCATCATTCAGGCAGGCTTAGGGGTCGTAGTCTGGCCCCTCTACAGATCCTACAGCTCCTGCCGAGTCGCTCCGTGCGTGACGACTTCATGGTACTGGCGTATTCCAACCAGCAAGAGACGCCATTTCATACCTTCGCATCTTGCAGTAGAGATACTGAGATGATTTGAGATCCTCTCAATACCACTATCGGCTCGCTCATTCCGGGCATAGGAATGTTCTCTCCGACTATCTGAGCTGAGCCTCGCAGATAGAGTGTACCTGGGGGTCTTTGGCCTTTAGTAACCAGCAAGTCCTGGCCTTGGGGACCTGATCGCGACAGCTTGGAACTTCAAGCTTCCGCTGTTCTTCCCCCCAGTCTCAGACCCCAAGACACTTTGGCAAGATGCATTCCGGTGATGGTGGGACAACATCGACGCCTGCGTCTTCCCTCCTTTGTTGTCTGTTGAGAATGGGTCTCAACAAGACCAAGTTGTCTGTCAACCTTTCGATGGCCCTGAGAGCTCCACTGGGACTATACGCGGAACGGTTTCCGGACCCTCTGCTTCCCCTGACGGAACTCCCGGGAGAGCTTCTCCCACGGCACAGGCTACTCAAACAACCACACTGCAACATCTTTCACGAGCCGTGGCATCGCTTCGGCTTCACGCCTGGAGACACTACGCCTCCTCCTCAAGAAGAGACAACCCGCTACAGTCGCGGGGCGGAGGTCGCGTCATCTGCGATAGTCATCCGCAGGGGTCTACCAGGCGAAGTGTAGAGTCTTCTGTGGTTGGTGTCGTGGGAGAGATACCTCTTCCCTTGAGGCCTCTTCTCCAGCAATAACGAACTTATTGCTTTTCGGCGGGAGGAAACTCCTTTCCGCTCTCGGCAATGAAGCCTGTCGCTCAGCCTTTCCCTGGCCTTCAGGCTGAAAGGAATAAACTTTTTCCTTCCCGCTGGACCTTTCCTCGCTCATGCGAAGCTGCGAACGTCCCTGCCCCCAGTCGGAGTGAGACCTCCAACATGGAGCAGGGTTCGGAATTTTTAGTCCCTTAAGAGATCTTCTCAAGACCCATTACGTCAGGCCTCTGATCGTATTCCGTCTTGGGGCCCCTGCTCACTCTGGCCTTGGCCAGTGTGTAAGCAATCTTCTTGGTCTCGTACGACTCCGCCCTTTCTAAGGAATGGGGGAAGGCAACATTCAGGTTCGCTCCCGAGTTGTTGGCTAGACTCGGAATCTTGAGGTCCCGGCCCTTCGGTCCAATTCCTTCAAGATTTCGAGTCACCATTCTGTATCAGATGACCCAAACCTTCTCCTTCTTGCCAGTAAAGGAATCAAGGGGTTATCTTTGGGAACAGCTGCAGTTTGTCCTCACGTGCAGCCGGGTTGGGAGCACAAGAAGGAGACTGGGGAAAGTCGCCAGTATACCTCTTCAGCTCGGACTCAAGGACATTCATCTCGACCTGAATCCAGACCCTCCCCCGTCACGTCGCCCTACAGCACGATGTCGGATACATTGCAACGTCCCTCGCCTTCGAGTAATACTACTCTGTGATGCAGGTGCTACAAGCTGGAGTCTGGAAGCATCTAATGACCTTCGCAGCCCGCTTCCTGCAGGACGTGACCCACAGGAGTATGGATACGTTTCTATCGCTCTGTGGTGGCTACACAACAGCTGGTCTAACCTCAGGCTCCTTTTTGGACAGGTAGCAGAAGGTTGAGGGCATTGTTATCAGGTTTTAGTCTGCATGAACGAAAGAAGTGTGTCTGGCCCTTACTTCTTTCTTCATCATCCCCTCTACTGGGAAGCAGCATCCTGGTCTCTGCATAACTGACCTCAAACCTCTGCAGGTAAACCATGCTTCCTTGTGTTCCGAGTATTGAGTCAATACTGTCGCGTCCCCCATACCCTGACGAGGTGGTATTGGGAACGTCCTAACCTTGAGTTCCTTCTGGAACTCCAGGTCAACTGCCTAGGATGGGTCACACTTCTTCCTTCACACACAAGCTTATGTAGGCCACACGTTTCCTTGCGGAGCAAGGAATTTGTGAGGTGCAGGGACTCCTTTTCTCGAGTGCGACTCACTCGGATTCTGAGTCCCCGGGTAAAGCCAAAGCCAGTATGGCTGGGGACTTTCCACCCTTCCTAAGGGGTAAGTCACCCAATGTAAATAGCGTGGTTTGTATTTCGGTTACGGAACAAATGACAAATTCGGAGATAATTTGTATTTTTTCTAACCATACAAACCTTAGCTATTTACATATATTTGCCCGCCAGCCCTGTCCCCCAAGACAAGTCCTACCTCTAAGTGAAGTGAAGCAGTTCACCGGTGTGTGAGGGGGGGAGGGGTAGCTAGCTACCACTCCCCTACCCCCCTGCTAACTAGCGCGGGGGTAATACACCCTCGTTAAATTCTAATGGCTCGCCATTTCAGCTACGCTAAAAGGTAAACCCAATGTAAATAGCTAAGGTTTGTATGGTTAGGAAAAATACAAATTATCTCCGAATTTGTCATATTACACTGCTGTCCTTTTATTGTTGAGGTGTTTATGAATCAATGATTGAAGAGACTATAAAATGTTGTTAAATGTTAAGGACAGAAAAATATGATTCAATCATGAGCTTCCAAATCTTTTGGAGTATGAATTCAAGCTTTATGATGGAGTATGTCATCTGAATTAGTTACAAGTATAGTTTTTCTGTTAGCTATTGTAGCTTGAAGTTCATGTGAGACTGTCAAACATACGAATAATTTGACTCAATCATCCTGTCCCATTCTTTTTTATTGTCAGTTTTCATATCGTAGTTAATTTGTTAAGATGTAAATAAAAAGTAGTTGAATTCTTTGTAGTAAACAGTATTTAATTATATGCCTCTTTATTGGAACTGAGACAATTTAGTACTTAATTTATTGGCCTTATATGATAGGTACTGGTAGATGAGCTATCTTCATTTTTATCATAATATACTCTTTGTGTAAAAAACTTGGATAGGATAGACTCATAATAATGTATTTGCCCACTGTAATTATCTATTAGGTAAGTTGTAGGTGTATTAAAAACCAAAACATTTTCTTTGCATGACAGTTTCTATCCCAGCCATGGAAGACCAAGCACTTGATGCAGAGGATGTTCGCGTTGATGAGGACATAAGCTTTTTTACTGACATAGATGAGCTTCAAGCTCATGGAATAAATGCAGCTGATATCAAGAAACTAAAATCATCTGGAATATGTACTGTGAGGGGCATTCAGATGACCACAAGAAAGAAAATGTGCAATATTAAAGGACTTTCTGAAGCAAAAGTGGATAAGATCAAAGAGGTTTGTTTTTCAATAAGTATTTGTCACTTTCTTTGTTATTTATTTCCACAAATTTTAACTTCAGATAGAAAAGCCTATTAATTGCAACTAACCTGTCATAACTGGGATTGTGTGTGCTCTAACTTGTTAAATTCCAGATTTTCCAACTTATGACAAAAATCCTAGATAAAATCATCAAGAAAGCAATTTACACCAACTACTGTATACAGTATATATTATGTATATGTACATAATACAGTATTTATTTGTTTAGAATTAAGTTATTTCTAAATAAAGAATAAAAAACCCCTATAAGCTGCTTGCAAACTAAATGAAGTAACAAAAGAGAGAGAGTACTTAAATATAATGTACTGTATGTATGACCTTATTTATATACTGTATTACTTTAACATAATATATGTTTGAACTTCTTTAAATAATTTTTATTATTTGAATTACTATGCAAAGGGTTTATCACTGAATAGTAAAAACGTCATAGCTATGAATTTGTCATGTATGTTTGTCAGCGAGAGATGAGCTATTGTGCTGTGTGGAGAGGGACCTAAGAAGGTTGGGTGCAAAGGATTGCGGTCAGTTTGAAAAGTTCCCTCTTGAAAGTACTTATCGGGAAACCGCGAATGACTGAATTTTATTCAATAGTTTATGGGGTTCTCTGTATCATGACTGTCCTAATTCACGAAGATAGAATCCACAAAAATCGTGAGATAACTATACTTGCTTCAACAAACCCAAGAAGGTAGCACATGCGTTCTGTCAAACTGAACTACCAAGGCACTAACAGAATCTTCTCACTCACCTTTCCTCACTGGAGAAGTTCATTCCTCAAGCAGGTACCTTCACCAGAGAATTCTTCAATGACTTTTTGAAAATTCATGGGTTAGTGCTAGTGGAATGCCAGTCTTGGATTGATCTTAACCGTTTGCAAATGACGAACCCTCACAGTAGAGTCCCATTTGACTCTATGCATTATGACATGCAACTGTGGTCAGATACGTCAAAAGAGGGGAAGGGCAGCATGCCTGAATGACAGTGTCATGTTAGATATGGGGTCAGAAGAAGCAGCATCTATTTTCGTATTTCTCGGAGGCATCCGGTGAAGTCTCTGTAATTAAATAACATTACAGTACAGTAATGGCTTATGTCGAGCTCTGTGAAATGCTGATGAAGCTGATGCATATCTGGACAGTATTTCATGCTGGGTAGTTGTCAGCCAAATACATTCTGTGCAAGAGGAATGAACTAGCAGATGTGCTTAGTCACCAAGGGAGGGCTTTAGGGTCAGAGTGGTCCATACTGTACATCCTGGCAAAATGGAAAGGCTTTTGGTTTGTAGGGTTTTCCATGGATCGGTCTGTTCACCATACAGCTAAACAGGAAGCACCTCGGGTTTTGTCCTCTGATCCAGTCCCATGGTTTGTATTTGAAGTAGCCTTTCAACACCCGTGGGATCACATTGTTGGTTACGCCCTTCCTCCGTTCAATCCTGTTCTGTCAGCTAATTCACTGTGTGGGATTACGCTAGGACTCTGATTGATCCTGGCAGCTCCTAGATGGCTTCATGCTGAATGTTTTTCCTATTGTACCTTGTTGAGATCCTAAGGGAAGTCTCTTGGCCTTCACTCTGCCAGGGAGAGTGGGCTATCCTCTACGACTGATATCGTAGGAGGGATTCATCTCAGGTTGAATTATCGTTAGACCAGATCTCAGAATTCCTCTTCTTAGTGGCAGGAAGCTCCTTTCAGTAGTGGCTGTTAAGGCTACTGCTCAGACTTGACCATGGTCTTTCGACGGAAGGGGATAAAACTCTCCTGGAGTTGCCTATGCTTGGTAGTACTGTAGTTTCAAACGGTCTTACTGTTCTCGGTACCTCATCTGAGGCTTTTGAGAAGGCTTTAGTCAAGGTTCTAACACTCAAAACTGTCTCTGCTGCCTTATAAGAGGTTAGGCGAGTGACATGGTCTCTCTGCCCTAGTCTCACACCCTGAGAGGTGTAGGAGCTTCTAGTCCAGTGCTACAGTACATGGCCAAGCTTGGATCCTATGGGGGCACGACCCAAGGTTCGAGCTGTTCTCCATCCCCTCTCTACAAGACTGTGTCTAAACAGAGGCACTTTACAATTTATTTGGCACAGAGAAAAGAGGCTTTTTAAATATTAAACTTAGCCGGTGAATATATAATAGCTGACGTCTCGGACGACTCGACAGAAACACAAAAACTCGCGAGCGATCGCCATGAAGGTTGCGGGTGTGCCCACCAGCGCCGACTATCGGCCAGATACCGCATATACCTGTAAACAGCTCCAGTTCTTCTCTGTCGGTCTTGTCGACAAGTTGATTCCGCTCGCTGTTGACCTGGAGTTTTCGTCATTCTTGGTGAAGTACTTCTTTTTGGTTTTGAGCTATCGCAGTGACAGGTGTTTTTCTCTTCAATTAAAACTCTTGAACCCTTTTTTGGATAGCGTTTATTGTTGATGACTTTGGATTTGTTTTGGATTTTCTTGGACTTTTCAAAATGGCTGACCCTTCTCCTATCCCTGGACCTAAATTTCGTAAATGTAATGCTAGGGATTGTAACAAACGTCTTCCCAAGGCCTCTCTCGACCCACATACCGTGTGTTCTAATTGCCGGGGTAAAACCTGCCAATTAGGAGATCGGTGTGATGAGTGCGTGGTCCTTTCGGAATTCGACTGGCTAGAGTCTGATAAATATTCTCGTAAGCTTGAGAGAGATAGGGTGAGGAGAAGCTCCTCTAGGTCGTTGGATTTTTCCTCCTCCCATGCCCCTGAACCTAATCCTTCCCCTGTAGTAGTTGTTCCTGAACCCTCTACTAGCACTCATGAACCATCCATGCGGGATATGTTGCTTGCCATTCAAGCTTTGGGCGAGAGAGTTGAGTCCTTAGCATCGGACCGTAATCAACTCATGGCGGATGTGAATGTGTTAAAGTGTCAGAGTGCCAAATCAGAAAATCGTGGGGATAAAGTGATTAGTGCGCAAAGTGTTTTTAGTGTTGCGACCGAGGGTTCGTCTGTTCGTGCTTGTCGTTCTCCTAGTCTGAGACCTCTTTCAGGCTCCCCTGCACCAGGGAGAAGTAATGTCATAGGACTTAAGGGGACGAGAGGCTTTAACCAACGAACAGACGTTCCCTCTATGGTATCGGGCGTGTCTCGTCAAGATCGCCCCTACCATAAGACGAGCGAGGCTGTTTTCTCCTCGTCATCCGAAGGCTTCTCGCAAAAGAAACCTTGGAGCAAGGTTTCTAGACCCTTAAAGCGGAAGTCAGTCCCTTCAGGACAGGTCCAGCGTCCTGGCTGTAGCCATTGGGACAGCTCTGACCCTTTGCAGTCGTCGGAAGACTGTTCGCCGATTAAACGTAAGCGTAACACGGGCTCCGAGAGTCTCAGTAAAGGCAATGTTTTGCCGTCACAGACGTTACCATCGTCTCGGCCCGTACCGACTCCCGTTGATCCTAAATGGGTTGTCCTGCAGGATATGCAGAATAAGCTTACCTCCCTTATGGAGGAGTATACCGTTGAGCAGGTTCACGATGATCCTCGCCGTTACGCTGATCGAGACCCTGGCCGTCAGCCGCCCAAACGAGCCTTTACTCGTCCTTTTGACGTTACGAAGCGTGATGTCGGTAGTTTGTCACGTCAGTCACGTGACTTGGAGCCTCACTCGATGCAGTCCCGTGTTGACTTTCAGCCGCTGCCGCAGTCTCATGTTGACGTTCAGCCGCTGCCGCAGTCTCGTGTTGACGTTCAGGACGTTCGCCAACCAGCTCAGTTGCCTTGTTTTGACGTTGAGCGTCAAGCACCGCAGTCAGGGGTTGTTTTGACTGCTCAATCTAGGCAGTCGAGGCAGTCTCGACTTGACGTCGAGCGTCCTTCAGCTCCTGTTGTTGTTGCTGGTCAGTCCTTTCAGCAGCTACATGACGTAGCTTCCTTGACTGCCACTGCTGCTCCTTTGCGTTTGGACTTTGCTTGTCAAGCATTGCCACCGCGGCAGGTCTCTCCCTTGCTTGAGACTCATCAATTGTCGGACGAGGTTCCTTCAGATGAGGATGTTGCTGATCCTCCGCCTACTGATATTCCTTTGGATGTTTTATCAGACGTTGAAGAGCCTAAGGCTGCGCAACCTTCTATGGACTTTAAGAAAATCATGATGATTTTTAAGGATCTTTTCCCAGACCATTTTGTTACTTCTGCTCCTCGTTCGCCTCCGTCAGAGTTTGCGCTAGGCATAGCTGCTGCGAAGCCTTCTTTTACTAAGCTAGTGCTCTCTCGCTCTTCTAAGAGGGCTTTACGTTTGCTAGGCGACTGGTTGGTTACCAGGAGGAGTTTGGGGAAGACGGCCTTTGCCTTCCCTCCTTATAAACTAGCTTCTAGAGCGAGCGTCTGGTATGACACGGGAGAAGTTCTCGGCTTGGGAGTCCCTGCCTCTGCCCATGGTGACTTCTCAAGCCTCGTAGACTCTCCCCGTCGCCTGGCCATGAGACGCTCTAAAGTTTGTTGGTCCTCCTCGGACCTTGACCATCTCCTTAAAGGGGTTTACAGGGCCTTCGAAGTTTTTAACTTTTTAGATTGGTCTCTAGGAGCATTAAGCAGGAAGATCTCGTCTGCCGACCAGGATGTTTCCGTGCTTATTATGTCTTGTATGGACAAAGCCATCCGCGATGGCTCCAATGAGCTCGCCGCCACCTTTACGTCTGGAGTCCTGAAGAAGAGGGAAACCCTTTGCTCATTCCTTTCAGCAGGAGTTACTCCCTGTCAAAGGTCGGAGCTTCTCTTTGCCCCCTTATCAGCTGCCTTGTTTCCTCAACAGCTAATCAAGGACATTGCGGCTTCGCTTGTACAGAAGGATACACACGACCTGATGGCTACTTCTGCTCGCAAGGGAGCTCCTTCATCGTCTTATGTCGTGAGGCCCAGGATCGATACCCCAGTGACTAGGTTTATCCCGCCCTTTCGTGGCAGAGCCCCCAGCAGGGGAGGCGCTCGTGCCGACGGAAAAAGAGTCAAGAGGAGAGGATCCAAGTCCTCCCGTGGCAGAGTCTGACTGCCCACGTCCTCAGACAGCGGTAGGGGCCAGACTGAAAAGCTTCTGGCAGGCCTGGGAGAAGAGGGGTGCAGACCAAGAGTCTGTGTTGTTGCTCAAGGAGGGGTACAAAATACCTTTTGTACGCAGACCTCCTCTAGTAACAGTTCCTCTAGACCTCTCTCCCAGGTATCGAGAGGAGTCAAGAAGACAAGCTCTACATCAGCAGGTGTCTCTGTTGCTAGAGAAGGGAGCGGTGGTGAAAGTCTCGGACCTTCAATCACCGGGATTTTACAACCGTCTCTTCCTAGTCCCAAAGCATACGGGAGGTTGGAGGCCAGTGCTGGACGTCAGTGCGCTCAACGTTTTTGTTATAAAAACAAAATTTACGATGGAGACCACGAAGTCCGTCCTAGCAGCGGTCAGAGAGGGAGACTGGATGGTCTCTCTCGACCTGCAGGATGCGTACTTCCACATTCCTATTCACCCAGATTCTCAACCGTATCTGAGGTTTGTTTACAGGAATGTGGTGTACCAGTTTCGAGCACTGTGCTTCGGCCTCAGCCCTGCTCCTCTCGTGTTTACGAGGCTCATGAGGAATGTGGTAAAATTCCTTCATTTATCGGGAATTCGAGCCTCCCTGTACTTGGACGACTGGCTTCTCAGAGCATCGTCCCGTCATCGCTGTCTGCAGGACCTTCACTGGACGTTGGGTCTGGCAAAGGAGTTGGGACTGTTGGTGAACTTAGAAAAGTCTCAACTGAATCCATCCCAGACGATTCTCTATTTGGGGATGGAGATTCGCAGTCTAGTTTTTCGGGCTTTTCCGTCTGCCACCCGGATAGAGCAAGCCCTGCTCAAAGTCCGCCTCATGCTGAAAAAAGACCGTTGCTCAGTAAGAAGTTGGATGAGCCTCTTAGGGACTCTGTCATCCCTGGAGCAATTTGTCTCACTAGGGAGACTTCACCTTCGCCCTCTCCAGTTCCATCTAGACTCACACTGGAACAAGAGCAAGACTTTGGAAGCTGTGTCAATCCCGGTCTCCGAGCCAGTAAAAGCATGCCTGAACTGGTGGGACAGCAACATAAGTCTTCGAGAGGGTCTGTCCCTGGCAGTCAAGAACCCAAACCACGTGTTGTTCTCAGACGCGTCGGATTTGGGTTGGGGAGCGACTCTGGACGGTCGGGAATGTTCGGGTCTTTGGACGTCGGATCAGAAGAGCATGCACATCAACGGCAAGGAGCTGTTAGCGGTTCACTTGGCCTTGATGAGTTTCGAGAGCATTCTTCGAAACAAAGTGGTAGAAGTCAATTCGGACAACACCACAGCATTGGCGTACATCTCCAAGCAAGGAGGCACTCACTCCCACACACACTGTTCGTCATCGCAAGGGACCTCCTCATCTGGTCAAATAATCGAGGCATCTCCCTGTTGACAAGATTCATCCAGGGGGACTTGAACGTCTTGGCAGACTGTCTCAGTCGGAGAGGTCAGGTGATCCCCACAGAATGGACCCTCCACAAGGACGTGTGCAAGAGTCTTTGGGTGACTTGGGGTCAACCCTCCATAGACCTCTTTGCCACCTCGTTGACCAAAAGGCTCCCGACCTATTGCTCTCCAGTCCCAGATCCAGAGGCGACCCACATAGATGCGTTTCTACTGGACTGGTCTCATCTGGACGCGTACGCATTCCCACCGTTCAAGATCATCAACAAGGTACTGCAGAAGTTCGCCTCTCACGAAGGGACAAGGTTGACGTTGGTTGCTCCCCTCTGGCCCGCGAGAGAGTGGTTCACAGAGGTACTTCAATGGCTGGTAGACGTTCCAAGGAGTCTTCCTCTAAGGATGGATCACTTACGGCAGCCCCACGTAAGGGATCTTCATCAAAGCCTCCCTGCGCTTCGTCTGACTGCCTTCAGACTATCGAAAGACTCTCAAGAGCTCGAGGTTTTTCGAAGGAGGCAGCCAGAGCGATTGTGAGAGCTAGGAGAGCTTCTACCATCAAGGTATACCAGTCGAAGTGGGAAGTCTTTAGAGACTGGTGCAAGTCATCATCCATTTCCTCTTCCAGTACCTCTGTAGCCCAAATTGCAGACTTTCTCCTACATCTGAGAAATGTTCGCTCCCTCTCAGCGCCCACTATTAAGGGCTACAGGAGCATGTTGGCTTCTGTGTTCAGACATAGAGGCTTAGATCTGTCCAATAATAAAGATCTCCAAGATCTCCTTAAGTCCTTCGAGACCTCTAAGGAGCGTCGTATGGCAACTCCTGGATGGAACTTAGACGTGGTCCTAAGGTTCCTAATGTCCGACAGGTTTGAGCCATTACATTCAGCCTCCCTGAAGGATCTCACCCTCAAGACGCTTTTCTTAGTGTGCTTGGCTTCGGCTAAAAGGGTCAGTGAGATCCATGCCTTCAGTAGGAACATCGGCTTTTCTACAGATAAAGCCACATGTTCACTTCAGCTTGGTTTCTTGGCCAAAAATGAACTGCCTTCTCGTCCTTGGCCTAAGTCGTTTGATATACCTTGCCTGTCAGAGATCGTAGGCAACGAGCTTGAAAGAGTACTGTGTCCAGTTAGAGCTCTTAAGTTTTATTTAGGTCGTACCAAATCCTTACGAGGTGGTTCTGAGGCCTTGTGGTGCTCAGTTAAGAAGCCATCATTGCCTATGTCTAAAAATGCTTTATCGTATTTTATTAGATTTTTAATCCGAGAGGCTCATTCTCACTTGAGTGAAAAAGATCGTTGCTTGCTTAAGGTCAAGACGCACGAAGTAAGAGCTATAGCAACTTCCGTGGCCTTTAAGCAAAACAGATCTCTACGAAGTATTATGGACGCGACCTTTTGGAGGAGCAAGTCGGTATTCGCTTCATTTTACTTAAAAGACGTCCAGACTCTTTATGAGGACTGCTACACACTGGGTCCATTCGTTGCAGCGAGTGCAGTAGTGGGTGAGGGTTCTACCACTACATTCCCTTAATTCCAATATCCTTTTAATCTTCTCTTGAAAGGTTTTTAATTTTGTTTTGGGTTGTACGGAAGGCTAAGAAGCTTTTCGCATCCTTTTTGATTTGGCGGGTGGTCAAATGTCTTTTCTTGAGAGCGCCCCGATTAAGGGTTTTGATGAGGTCCTGTTGTATGGGTTGTCGCCCTGGATACAACAGCTCCTGGGAGTCTTTCAGCATCCTGAGAGGATGGCTGGGCTTCGTGAGGAAAGCGGACTAACAAGGCAGAGTAATCGTCAGAGTCAGCTTCCTTACCAGGTACCTATATTTATTTGGGTTTTGTTATGATATAACTGTCAAAAACTCTAAGCATATATGCCTTTATTGTATTAATACTGGTCTCTACCCACCACCATGGGTGTGAATCAGCTATTATATATTCACCAGCTAAGTTTAATATTTAAAAATGATATTTTGATTATAAAATAAATTTTTGAATATACTTACCCGGTGAATATATAAATTAAAGGCCCTCCCTTCCTCCCCGATAGAGACCCAGCGGAATGAGAAGAACTGGAGCTGTTTACAGGTATATGCGGTATCTGGCCGATAGTTGGCGCTGGTGGGCACACCCGCAACCTTCATGGCGATCGCTCGCGAGTTTTTGTGTTTCTGTCGAGCCGTCCGAAACGTCAGCTATTATATATTCACCGGGTAAGTATATTAAAAAATTTATTTTATAATCAAAATATCATTTTTGTGCCACATGAAGGGTCTGCGGGGCTCTCTTGAGAAGACCCAACAACTCGGACCCGAGTGTTGGCGACTCTTTTTTATCACAGGCAGAACCACGAAAGAGGTGCTTAGAATACGATCTCCTTCAGACTTCAAGTGTTGATCCGTAATACATACTCCTCAACTGATGAGAGAATAGGTACCACCTAGGACTGGAATTTGTGAAATCAGGAGCTAGACCTCACCCTTGCCTTCAAGAAGAATCTTGTCCACAAACCCCTTGATGAATTTGCTCTTGGTCTTGTGGTTGTTGCTCAAGTAGTAGTGTAGCAAGCCCAAATCTCATATGGGATAGTAAATATCTTCTCTGGCAATGTATAGATGTGAGTCTGGAATGGAGGCAGAATGACTGATTTTTCACCTCTTAAGGAAGAAGCTGTACAAGTGTTACATGCTTAATCTGATATGATGCTGGTAAACTAAACTTCTGAGCTCCATTCTTTAGAACCTAGAGAAGTTCTCTTCAATCCCCTTGACTGTTATCCCATTTGGAAGAAGGGATCCCTCCCTTGACCACATACTCATTTTGGACAGGCCAGGCCCTATCAGTCTGTCTATCCAAATGATAGATAGGAGGTTGTTGAAGTCATCTCCTTTGCCCCCATAAAAGACCTGGTAGATTGACATTTCCAAGGAAGAAAAAGTACCTACCAAATTTGGTCCTGGGAGCGGGGGGCGACTTACGACCCACCAAGTAGTGAGTCTTTAACCTAATGGACGATGGTTTGTATTTTACATAGGAACAAATCACAAGTTTTATGTAATTTGTATTTTTCCTAGCTATACAGACTCAGGTTTGTATAGCTAGGAAAAATGGGTTATAGGTTTTGTTTTCGTCCTGAACCACTCCCGTTTATGTTATACAGTGATACCTCTGGATACGAAAGTTTCTGCTTACGAAAAATTCAGGATGCGAAAAGTGATTCGAAGATTTTTATGCCCCAGGATACGGATAAAATTTCAGGATACGAAAACCTTACGAGATCCCAACTCTTTGCCGAGAGTAATTTTAAAAAGCGCGCGCCGCCTGACTTTGAACTTGGGTAGACTCACTTACAGCCTCCCGCTCACCCATTGGTTATCTCCCTACTCAGACGCTAGCTGACGCCATAAGATCCTGCTTTCCTATTGGTCAGCAACTATCCCAGCTTGCCTACGCACGGGCGTTCATCTCTCTCTCTCTCTTTTCGTTCCGACCGCGGTATCGTTAAAAGACATTGTGTGCTTTCGCTTGTTTGACTTAGTGTTAATATACAGTACATTCGTACGCCACGTGTTATCGTTAATAAACATTCTTTACTGTGCACTGTATTGTATTAGTGTTTACTATACATAGACTGTATATAACGTTATGTAGTGTATTATATTACGTATTACTGTAGCCATGGGTCCCAAGAATGTTGCCGAAGGAAAGAAGAAGACGATGCTCTCGATGGAGACGAAACTTGAAATCGTTAAAAAGTACGAGTCTGACATGCGTTTAAGTGCGATCGCCAAGGAGTATGGCCGGAATCCGTCTACGATAGGCACCATCCTGAAGCAGAAGGCGGCCATCAAAGCAGCAACACCTTCTAAGGGCGTCACTATTTTCTCCAACAAGAGAACGCACGTGCATGACGAGATGGAGAGGCTGCTTCTTGTGTGGATCAAGGACAAAGAGATCTCAGGAGACACCATCACTGAGACTACAATTTGCCAGAAGGCCTCCGCCATTTTCGGTGATCTCGTGCGTGCTCAGGCCGAAGAAGGAGCAGGAGAAGGAACATCCTAGCAGGAACCCCCAGAGTTCAAGGCTTCTCGTGGGTGGTTCGAGAAGTTCAAGAAAAGGACTGGCATCCATTCAGTGGTACGGCATGGGGAGGCAGCCAGCTCGGACACGAAGGCCGCCGAAGCCTTTGTTAAAACGTTCGACGAGTTGACTCTGCAGGAAGGCTACAGTTCGCAGCAAGTTTTCAATTGCGACGAAACTGGGCTTTTCTGGAAGAAAATGCCTCGTCGGACGTTCATCACGGCGGAGGAGAAGAGGCTACCCGGACATAAGCCTATGAAGGACAGGCTTACCCTTGCTTTTTGTGCAAATGCCAGTGGGGACTGCAAGATAAAGCCCATGCTGGTTTACCATTCAGAAAATCCCCGAGCCTTGAAAGCCCACAAAGTCATTAAGGAGAACCTTCCCGTGATGTGGAAGGCGAATGCAAAAGCCTGGGTAACGAGGCAACTGTTCATTGATTGGGTGAATGTCTGCTTCGGTCCGACTGTCCGAAAATATTTGGAAGAAAAGCGCCTCCCTATGAAATATCTGCTGGTGTTGGACAATGCTCCAGCTCACCCTCCTGGCCTCGAGGAATATCTTCTGGCCGAGTATTCCTTCATAAAGGTCCTGTATCTACCGCCTAACACCACCCCTCTCCTCCAGCCCATGGACCAGCAAGTTATTTCAAATTTTAAAAAATTGTACTCGAAGCATCTCTTCAAGAGATGTTTCCAAGTCACAGAGAGTACAAACCTCACTCTGCGTGAATTTTGGAAAGATCACTTCAACATCGTGATATGCCTCAAACTCATCGATCTCGCTTGGCAGGAAGTTTCGAGGCGTACCCTAAACTCATCTTGGAGGAAGCTGTGGCCTGATGCTGTCTCTGCACGAGACTTCGAGGGGTTCGGGAAGCCTGGAGGCGAAGCCGAGATCGTTGACAATCCTGAACCAATTCAGCAGTCTGAGGTGGCTGACATCGTACATCTTAGTACGTCCATGGGGCTGGAAGTTAGCGCGGAAGATATAGATGAACTTATCGAGGAGCACCACGAGGAGTTGACGACGGACGACTTGAAGGAGTTGGAGACGATGCAAGTGAGTGATGTTCAAGAGCAGCTCTCTAGCGGTGATGAGGAGGATGTTGCACCTTTGAAAACGGCAGACATCAAGAAAATTCTTGCATATTTCCATAAAATGGCAGACTACGTCGAAAAGGAACATCCAGAAAAAGTTTATACCAACCGTGCGCTTCAACAGAGCAATGACGTTTGCCTAACGGATTTTAGAAATGTGTTGAAAAGTAGGCAGAAACAAGCTTCAATGGATAGTTTCTTATTAAAGAGGCCAGCGGTATTAGTAGGCCAAGACGAAGGTGAAAGTGAAGAAAAGAAACAGAAAAGAGGAAGGGATGAAGAATTAGAAGGTGAAAGTAAAGAAAAGAAACAGAAAAAAGAAAGTGATGAAGTAGAAGAGATTTAGAAAATAAGAAAAACGTAAAGTTATAAAAAAGCAAAAAAAAAAAAAAATTCAATTTCAAGTTTTATGTTACCGTTAAGTGTTAAAGTAATTTTTTCTTTCATTTTATAGTTTTCCATACGTAATGTTAAGTGTTAATTATTTCTGCCATTTTTTTATTTCGTAAAGTTTAAGTGTTAATGTGTTAAGTGTGTAAATTACTGTACGTAGTCTGTCACTTGTTACGTTTTCTGCCTTATGCCATCCTCCTCTGCCGCGACTTCGCTATCGGACATCGTCTCAATCAAAAGGTAAGTTTCAACTTTTTTGTTACACTAATTAACTGTAACCTTTTTTTCAGAGTGTACAGGTATCAATCCTTAATTTAGGTGTACGTACAGGTAACAATACACCTTCACTGATCTAAATGCTTTACATACATACAGTACCGTAACTTTTATACAGTAGTAAAGAAAACGGACCGTTTTCTTTGGGCTTGGGGGGGATAACTTGGCTATAACTACATTATTGAATAATCTCATAGTGGTTTCTGGAATGGATTAGGCTGTTTTTAACGGTTGTGTTAATTATTGAATGATAGAAATGGCTGCATTGCATGTTTATTACTACAGTTTAGCGTGTTTATGAAAGAAAAGGTGACTTTTTATAAGGCTTGGAACGGATTAGGCTATTTACATGTAAAACGCGACTCAGGATACGAAAATATCAGGATACGAAACCGCATCCTGAACGGATTAATTTCGTATCCTGAGGCATCACTGTATTTCCGTCCTCAACCACACCTCAGTTCTGAGCCAAAAGGTCTTAAGTGAAAACTCAGGTGAGGGGGTGGGCTCCTTGCCCTAGCTCCTCCCACCTGTCGCTTACTGCTTGTTAGAATGAGTCAATGGCAGTCCAGCTCGCGCTGAATACATTCCTTACCTCAAGGAGTCACTTTTTATAACTATGAAAAATACATATTACTTAAAAAAAAAAAAATGTGGTTTTGTATTGGAATTGCCTGTCTTGCTGGTTTTTTAGGCTTTTCATTGGTAAGTTGGAAAATCTGTTCAGTTCTAAAAGTTTACTGTACTGAAATTCATATATTTCTCAATTTGCATTTCAGGTATCTGCAAAATTGGGTGGTGGGGATGGTTTTGTAACCGCCCTTGTGGTATCTGAGCGCCGTCGACAGATTTTCAAGATAAGCACTGGGTCAGCCGAACTAGACACTCTCCTTGGAGGGGGAGTTGAAAGCATGGCCATAACAGAAGTCTTTGGGGAATTCCGCACAGGCAAGACACAATTATCTCACACACTGTGCGTAACTGCTCAATTACCAAATGAAGCTGGAACATACACTGGTGGAAAGGTTTGTGATTTTCCTTGTATATTTTTTTTTTTTTTTTATAGCAAACTACTGTATTGACCTGTATAGGCTTTTGATAGTGTCCCGTCATAGGTCTGGTAGCTAAACTACCTGTTTGAGGTGTAACTATTTTTCTTTGGCTTCGTTTCTATTTTTTTTTTAATGTGGTCAGTATATTTCTCTGTACTGTATAAAAGGGATTTTGATGAAGGAAAAATCTATTTCTGGGGAGAGACCTGTGACGCCCGGTGCAAAGGGTCCTTCTTTACACTTTTCTAATATAAGTCTTCCAAATATACTAGAGAAAGATGAAAACATGGAATGCAGAGGTTACAACCCTCGCGCGAGCACCTTGTTGGTGTCGTGTATTAACAAGGGCGTGTGTAAACCACTATTCACAGGCTGTCTTCCATTTAGATAATCCCTTCATCAAAGGGGAGGGCCGTGACAGGCCCTAGAGAATACAGTTGGGCTACCCCACCGACACCTACTACTCGCGCTCTCCAGGTCATCCTTCTGTTTTGGACTTGCCAGCTAAGACGTTAGTGTTTTGATCAGTGTTTTTTCGCAAGTGTTTGTCGTTAATTCAACATGACTGACGTTGCTACTTCACCTTTACCAATGTTAAGTACCATAGTTTGTTTTGACAGTTTATTGCAGTACCGGTTATTTGTTCTGTTTCCAGTATTGTGGATTTTAGTTTTGGAAGCAATTGGCCTGCCTCGGTATCGGATTATTAATTTTGCTCTAGCTGAAACCAGCCATTAAAGCTTTATCAAGGTGTAACTACCCTCCGCTAGTTAGCAGAAGGGGGTAGTGGGAGTAGACCACCCACCCCACTCACGTCAACCCTAGTAAACAACCGTCAGTTTGTTCGGGCACTATATACAAACTTTAATAGTCGTAGGTTGGCCAGGGCATCAGCCACCCGTTGAGATACTACTGCCAGAGAGATATTGGGTCCTTGACTGCCAGACAGTACTACATTGGATCATTCTCACTTGTTACGGTTCATTTTCCCTTTGCCTACACATACATCGAATAGTGTGACCTATTCTTTACATATTTCCATTTGTCCTCATACACTTCACAACACAGATTACCAAACAATTCTTCTTCACCCAAGGGGTTAACTATTGCACTGTAATTTTTCTATGGCCACTTTCCTCTGGGTAAGGGTAGAAGAGACTCTTTAACTATGGTAAGCAGCTCTTCTAGGAGGACACTCCAAAATCAAACCATTGTTCTTTAAGTCTTGGGTAGTACCGTAGCTTTTGTATCATGGTCTTGGGTTAGAGTTCTCTTGTTTGAGGGTACACTCGAGCACAATATTCTATCTTTTTCTCTTCCTCTTGTTTTGTTAAAGTTTTTATAGATTATATAGGAAATGTTTATTTTAATGTTACTGTTCGTAAAATACTCTATTTTTCCTTGTTTCCTTTCGTCACTGGGCTATTTTCCCTGTTTGGGCCCGATTTATAGCATCGTGCTTTTCCGACTAGGGTTGTAGCTTAGCAAGTAATAATGGTAATAATATGCTTTTTACACAGGAGTATTATTCCGGCGATAGCTGAACTAGCCGTTAAAGCTTTAGCGAGGTGTCACTACCTTCCACTAGTTAGTGGAGGGGGATAGCGTGGGTAGACCAACTACAGTGCTCACACAAGCACTAGTAAACAATCGTCACTTTTTATTTTGGTTTGGTGGAATAAAGATGTAGTCTTGCTCTCCTGTCAAAACCTTTTAACAAGTTTATGATTGAAAGCGACTGGCCAAAAAGTTAATTTTTTTTTTCCCCTCCTGCTCCTTCTCCTCCTCAAATGGTGACCCCCGAACTTCTCTTTTGTGTGAACTTCTTTGCTTCCCTTTGTGAAGGAACAGCGCCCACCTCCAAGGGAAGTCTCTTCCT
>NC_090748.1:5383031-5430531 GCF_036898095.1 Palaemon carinicauda
GGTGAAAACCAGTGTACATGTATATCAAGAAGCTAAGTATCCCGTATTTCATATTATCAGTTATTCAAAATAACAATGAAATTATAAGTACCTGGTAAGGAAGTCGACTTGAACCATTACTCTGCCTTTAATAAGTTCGTCTTCCTTACTGAGCGCAGCGTTCCTCTTAGGAGGCTGAACAACTCTAAGGTGCTGAAGTATCAAGGGCTGCAACCCATACTAAAGGACCTCATCACAACCTTTAACCTCGGCGCTTCTCAAGAAAGAATTGACCACCCGCCAAATCAACAAGGATGTGGAAGGCTTCTTAACCGACCGTACAACCCATAAAAAGTATTCAAGAGAAAGGTTAAAAGGTTATGGGATTATGGGAATGTAGTGGCTGAGCCCCCGCCTACTACTGCATTCGTTGCTACGAATGGTCCCAGGGTGTAGCAGTACTCGTAAAGAGACTGGACATCTTTGAGATAGAATGATGCGAACACTGACTTGCTTCTCCAATAGGTTGCATCCATAACACTCTGCAGAGAACGGTTCTGTTTGAAGGCCAATGAAGTAGCCACAGCTCTCACTTCATGTGTCCTTACCTTCAGCAAAGCAAGGTCTTCTTCCTTCAGATGAGAATGTGCTTCCCTAATCAGAAGCCTGAATAGTAAGAAACTGAGTTCTTAGACCTTGGAAAAGAAGGCTTCTTGATAGCACACCATAAGGCTTCTGATTGTCCTCGTAAAGGTTAAGACCTTTTTAGATAGTACCTAAGAGCTCTAACTGGGCAAAGTACTCTCTCCAGTTCATTCCCCACCAAGTTGGACAGGCTTGGGATCTCGAACGACTTAGGCCAAGGACGTGAAGGAAGCTCGTTTAGCAAAAACCGAGCTGCAAGGAACTTGTAGCCGTTTCAGATGTGAAAACTATGATCCTGCTGAAGGCGTGGATCTCACTTACTCTTTTAGCTGTTGTCAAGCACACGAGGAAAAGAGTTTTCAATGTGAGGTCCTAAAAAGAGGCTGATTGGAGAGGTTCAAATCTTGATGACATAAGGAACCTTAGGACCACGTCTAGATTCCAGCCTGGAGTGGACAACCGACGTTCCTTTGAGGTCTCAAAAGACCTAGGGAGGTCCTGTAGATCTTTGTTGGTGGAAAGATCCAAGCCTCTGTGGCGGAAAACCGCTGCCAACATACTTCTGTAACCCTTGATCGTAGGAGCTGAAAGGGATCTTACGTTCCTTAGATGTAACAGGAAGTCAGCAATCTGGGTTACAGTGGTACTGGTTGAGGAAACTGCATTGGCCTTGTACCAGCTTCGGAAGACTTCCCCTTGAGACTGATAGACTCTGAGAGTGGATGTTCTCCTTGCTCTGGCAATCGCTCTGGCTGGCTCCTTCGAAAAGCCCCTAGCTCTTGAGAGTCTTTCGAAAGTCTGAAGGCAGTCAGACGAAGAGCGTGGAGGTTTGGGTGTACCTTCTTTACGTGAGGTTGACGTAGAAGGTTCACTCCTAGAGGAAGAGTCCTGGGAATGTCGACCAGCCATTGCAGTACCTCTATGAACCATTCTCTCGCGGGCCAGAGCGGAGCCAACCAACGTCAGCCGTGTCCCTTTGCGAGAGGAGAACTTCTGAAGTACCCTGTTGACAATCTTGAACGGCGGGAATGCATACAGGTCGAGATGGGACCAATCCAGCAGAAAAGCATCCACGTGAACTGCTGCTGGGTCTGGAATCGGAGAACAATACAACAGGAGTCTCTAGGTTATCGAGGTAGCGAACAGATCTATGGTTGGCTGACCCCACAGGGCCCAAAGTCTGCTGCAAACATTCTTGTGAAGGGTCCACTCTGTGGGGATGACCTGACCCTTCCGGCTGAGGCGATCTGCCATGACATTCATATCGCCCTGAATGAACCTCGTTACCAGCGTGAGCTTTCGATCTTTTGATCAGAAGAGGAGGTCCCTTGCGATCTAGAACAACTTCCACGAACGAGTCCCTCCCTGCTTGGAGATGTAAGGCAAGGCTGTGGTGTTGTCGGAGTCCACCTCCACCACCTTGTTAAGCTGGAGGGACTTGAAGTTTATCAAGGCCAGATGAACCGCCAACAACTCCTTGCAATTGATGTGAAGTGTCCTTTGCTCCTGATTCCATGTTCCCGAGCATTCCTGTCCGTCCAAAGTCGCACCCCAGCCCGTGTCTGATGCGTCCGAGAGGAGACGGCGGTCGGGTTTCTGAACAGCCAAAGGTAGACTTCCTTGAGAAGAAAGCTGTTCTTACACCACGCGAAAGTAGACCTCCTCTCTTCGGAAACAGGAACTGAGACCGTCTCTAGCGTCATGTCCTTTATCCAGTGAGCAGCTAGATGATACTGAAGGGGGCGGAGGTGGAGTCTCCCTAACACGATGAACAGGGCCAGCGATGAAAGTGTCCCTGTTAGACTCATCCACTACCTGACTGAGCATCGGTTCCTTCTCAGCATGCTCTGGATGCATTCTAGGGCTTGGAAGATCCTTGGGGCCGACGGAAAAGCCCGAAAAGCTCGACTCTGAAGATCCATACCCAGGTAGACAATGGTCTGGGATGGGACGAGCTGGGACTCCTCAAAATTGACCAGGAGGCCCAGTTCCTTGGTCAGATCCATAGTCCATCTGAGAATCTCCAGACAGCGACGACTTGTGGGAGCTCTTAAAAGCCAGTCGTCTGACGGAGCCGGACACAAGATCATGGTACTGCTGCACAGTCTGTGAACTGTCAACCATGGGGAAGCGAGGAAGTACAGTGACAACCCGAAGCTGTCTAGACTGTCTGGGTCGTACAGACAACTCCTTATCGGGTTGCTGAGGTTGCCGCACTGCGTCACAACAAGTCACTTCTGCTGGTTGTTGAACGTCTTCCCAGTGACACACTGACTCCGTAAACAAAAAATCCTCTAACAAGGACTAAGCTTGGACTGCATGTCTTGCAACACAGCTCAAGGTCTATGGGAGCAGGTGTGGTAACAGACGGGGTTAGCGACTGAAGTGGAACCATTACCTTCCCTGGAAGCATGTTATGCTTAAATAAAAGTCCATAGGAGGCTACGCAGCTAAAGGCTCCTCTCCAAATGACAGAGTCCTCAAGGGAATATCAGAAGGAGGGAGAATAGCACTGTCTCATCTACAGGGACCATATCCGAGAAAAGCTAAGTTCTCTCAGTGAGGGTTTCACTGGGGCAAAAGCAGCAGACTAGAAGGCAACGTTATGAAACTGCTTGACAGTCTAGTGAGTTGGCAACAACCAAAGATGTGTGACTGAGAAGCATGCGGTAAGGTATGCAGAGCATGCTGTATGTAGAGCATGCTGTAAGGTAAGCAGAGCATGTTGCATGGCGTGTGGCTGATGCTGCATGGGATGAGGCTCATGTTGCATGGGATGAGGCTCATGCTGCTTAAAAGAAATCTGAACCTGACACTAATCTAGCTGTCCGAGGATTTACCTGGTGAGACATCAGTCTCTTAACCAGAGAGTTTTACCAGATTTCCCCGGGCCACCACGTGACACAATTGGTAGTAATTCATTCAAATTACCTCTAATGAGTCAATATGGATAAATATCAACACAACATCGTGTTCAAATAGAAATAAATTTCTACCTCATACTTGGGATCGAACACTAGCCCCTTCTAATGAAAGGCCAGGTCGAAACCAACCATGCCACGAGAGCCCATAGGATGTCGCATAGCATGAGGCTCCTGCCTCATGGGTTGAGGAGGATGCCGCATAGCATGAGGCTCCTGCCTCATGGTTTGATCCTGTGAGGTTCCTGCCTCAAGAGTTGCGTCTGCCTCAAGGGTTGAGGGGGTAGCTGCGCAGAGAGAGGCTCAAGCTGCATAGACTGCGGTTCAAGTTGAATGGGAAGAGGCTCAAGCTGAGGAGAAAGTGGCAGATGCATGCGTTGAGGTGGCTGACTCATAGCATGAGGTTCCTGCCTCAAGAGTTGCGCTTGCCTCAAGGGTTGAGGTGGCTGCGCAGAGAGAGGCTCTTGACTCACGAGTTGAGGTTCTTGAGGTGCTTGCCTCGAGAGTTGAGGTTCTCGCCTCGAAGAAATGGAGGTGGTTGTTGCGAGAGTTGAGGTGGCTGCCTCAAGGATGGTAGAGGTTGTCGTACCTCAAGAGGTTGCTGCCTCGACGGTAGTTGTAATGCAAGATACTCCTGCCTCAAGGGTAGAGGAGGTTGTAAGGCATAAGGCTCCTGCCCCCATTGTTGAGGAGGTTGCTGCGTGGTAAGAGGCTCCTGCCTCAAGGAAAGTGGAGGTTGCTGCACAGCGCTGGTATCTGGCAACTCCCAACGCGGCAGCTCACGCATGGAGGTAGCTTGAGGAACCTCAACCTCATACGTCTGGCAGATTGTACTGCGCAGAGGAGGAGGAGCGTTCGCAGGAGGAGGTGTATTAACCTCCTCTGCCTGAAACTCCTGCATCAACACCGCAAGCTGAGACTGCATTGACTGCAGCAAAGACCACTAGAGTTTAAGAAAGACAACAACAAACGGAGCTCCTGTCCGTTGAGACTGAGGGTCTAAAACAGCTGGTGCGGCAACAGACGGAGCTACTGCCTGTTGCGATACCACCTTGCCTCTCTGGGAGGTGTGCAGTTGTCGTACTGCAGCAAGTCCGAACTGACCCAGTGCTAATGGCACCACCTAGGAGTTGGACTTGCGCGGAAGGGACCGACTTGCACTTAAAAGCTGCAAGATTTGGTCCATGGTTTCTGCGAGAAACCTCTTCCGCAGACGAGGAATAAAAGGGCTCTCTCGTCTTTGTGTGGGTGGGGTGATCACGTCGGCAACGTGTGTAGATAGACCCGAAACCACGGAGGGAAAACGTCTGTTCGTCGATCAAGGCCTGCTGAACCCATAAGTCCTTCGACATTACTTCTCCCCTGGGCTTGGGAGCTTGTAAGAGGTCCCAGACTAGGCGAACAACTGGCACGAACAGACGAACCCTCGAACGCAACACTGTAACACTTTGCGCTTATCACTTATCACTTTTGATTTTCTGTTTGCACTTATTTCACTGAACTCGAAACTTTAAGTGGTTTGTACCTGAAACACGCAATTCTATCCTTCCTTAAAAGTTAGTAATTGCGAAAACAGAATTACAATGTAACAGAAAAATCTAATGAAAGATAAATAATTCAGTGGCTGGAAAGAGACTAAACACTAGATCAAATAAACTACGTTTAAAATCTCTCACCGCATAAAGCTTGAGAACAAGAATAAAACTCTAGAAACGTTTACCTTCTTCCCCTAAAGAGACTAGGGAGAAGAGCAAAAACGATAACAACGTTACTCGCTTGAACGAAACGTTTATCCTCCTCTCTCTCCCTCCGTCTCTATCTCTCTCTCTCTCTCTCTCTCTCTCTCTTGACTTAGAACCTGAGAGAAGAGCCCAATCATATATATCGTTAAAACATATTATTGTTAAAGGAAAAAAAAACTGAAAGATTTCCCAAATAAAAAGTTCCTTTATTAGAATTAAAACCATTAAGCTAAGAAAGAATGAACAAAACGCTAGAAACGGTTTACTCTTACTGCAACGTGACACCGTGAAAATTCTCTCTCTATCGTAACGATAGAGCGCAAGTTGAACGTTCTGAACGTCAACAACTGCAGAGACAAAACAAAACGTTAGTTCAACTTTGAAAACAGTACGAGACTATCAAAGAAATTCTTTCAAAAACATTAAAATAGCATAATATGTTAACAGGTAAAACCGAAATGACGGGCTCAATGTTAATTAACTTCGGTACAAGAAAAGACCGCCTACTATTAGGAAAGGTCGAATATAAACAAATATAAAAATTAATTTTAATAAGTTTATAATAAAAGGAAGTTAATCGAAGAGGCCTATAAAAGGCGGAGAGATATAAAATAAATCTATAACTTTTGTTAAGCAAAATTAAGAAAGAGAGTCTATACTCTCTTAGACACCAACACTTCCGTCTAAGGGAAGGGTCGCCCATTTAAAAGTGAAAGAGAGTTCATACTCTCTTCGTCACCATAATTAATCAAATTAATTCCAAAAGCTAGCTAAGCTAATGATAAAACTTCCTGAATAGCGAAAGCTAAACTCTAGAGCAAATACATCACCAAATCGTGAGCAAAAACTCCAGAATCAACAGCGTATCCATGTAGGTCTAGCCGGAGGCACGACAGAGGAAAAATTGAGGTGGTGTCAACAAGAAGTACTGCAGTACCTGGCCACAGGTGGCGCTGGTGAGTACACCCCCCTCTTGTATAGCGATCGCTGGCGTATCCCTTCCGTAGAATTCTGTCGGGCAACGGAGTTGACAGCTACATGATTATCGGGTAAGATTATTGAAAAATAAATTTTTGAATATACTTACCCGATAATCATGTAGCTGTCAACTCTGTTGCCGACAGAAATCTACGGTCGGGATACGCCAGCGATCGCTATACAGGTGGGGGTGAACACCACAGCGCCATCTGTGGTCAGGTACTCTAGTACTTCTTGTCAACACCACCTCAATTTTTTCCTCGGTCCACTGGTTCTCTATGGGGAGGAAGGGTGGGTCAATTAAATCATGATTATCGGGTAAGTATATTCAAAAATTTTTTTTACTAATGAAAATAACATTTTTCAATATTAATCTTACCCGATAATCATGTAGCTGATTCACACCCAGGGTGGTGGGTGGAGACCAGCATACATGTTAACACAGAAGCTAAGTATCCCGTATTTTATTTTATTAGTTATTCAAAAATAACATAAAATAAATAAGTACCTGGTAAGGAAGACGACTTGAACCATTACTCTGCCTTTATTAAGTACGTCTTTCTTACTGAGCGTAGCGGTCCTCTTAGGATGCTGAACGACTCTTAGGTGCTGAAGTATAAAGGGCTGCAACCCATACTAAAGGACCTCATCACAACCTTTAACCTCGGCGCTTCTCAAGAAAGAATTGACCACCCGCCAAATCAACAAGGATGTGGAAGGCTTCTTAGCCAACCGTACAACCCATAAAAAGTATTCAAGAGAAAGGTTAAAAAGGTTATGGGATTATGGGAATGTAGTGGCTGAGCCCCCGCCTACTACTGCATTCGTTGCTACGAATGGTCCCAGGGTGTGGCAGTTCTCGTAAAGAGACTGGACATCTTTGAGATAGAATGATGCGAACACTGACTTGCTTCTCCAATAGGTTGCATCCATAACACTCTGCAGAGAACGGTTCTGTTTGAGGGCCACTGAAGTAGCCACAGCTCTCACTTCATGTGTCCTTACCTTCAGCAAAGCAAGGTCTTCTTCCTTCAGATGAGAATGTGCTTCCCTAATCAGGAGCCTGAATAGGTAAGAAACTGAGTTCTTAGACCTTGGAAGAGAAGGCTTCTTGATAGCCCACCATAAGGCTTCTGATTGTCCTCGTAAAGGTTATGACCTTTTTAGATAGTACCTAAGAGCTCTAACTGGGCAAAGTACTCTCTCCAGTTCGTCCCCCACCAAGTTGGACAGGCTTGGGATCTCGAACGACTTAGGCCAAGGACGTGAAGGAAGCTCGTTTTAGCAAAAAACCGAGCTGCAAGGAACATGTAGCCGTTTCAGATGTGAAAACTATGTTCCTGCTGAAGGCGTGGATCTCACTTACTCTTTTAGCTGTTGTCAAGCACACGAGGAAAAGTTTTTAATGTGAGGTCCTTAAAAGAGGCTGATTGGAGAGGTTCAAATCTTGATGACATAAGGAACCTTAGGACCACGTCTAGATTCCAGCCTGGAGTGGACAACCGACGTTCCTTTGAGGTCTTAAAAGACCTAAGGAGGTCCTGTAGATCTTTGTTGGTGGAAAGATCCAAGCCTCTGTGGCGGAAAACCGCTGCCAACATACTTCTGTAACCCTTAATCGTAGGAGCTGAAAGGGATCTTACGTTCCTTAGATGTAACAGGAAGTCAGCAATCTGGGTTACAGTGGTACTGGATGAGGAAACTGCATTGGCCTTGTACCAGCTTCGGAAGACTTCCCCTTGAGACTGATAGACTCTGAGAGTGGATGTCCTCCTTGCTCTGGCAATCGCTCTGGCTGCCTCCTTCGAAAAGCCCCTAGCTCTTGAGAGTCTTTCGAAAGTCTGAAGGCAGTCAGACGAAGAGCGTGGAGGTTTGGATGTACCTTCTTTACGTGAGGTAGACGTAGAAGGTTCACTCCTAGAGGAAGAGTCCTGGGAATGTCGACCAGCCATTGCAGTACCTCTATGAACCATTCTCTCGCGGGCCAGAGCGGAGCCAACCAACGTCAGCCGTGTCCCTTTGCGAGAGGCGAACTTCTGAAGTACCCTGTTGACAATCTTGAACGGCGGGAATGCATACAGGTCGAGATGGGACCAATCCAGCAGAAAAGCATCCACGTGAACTGCTGCTGGGTCTGGAATCGGAGAACAATACAACGGGAGCCTCTAGGTTATCGAGGTAGCGAACAGATCTATGGTTGGCTGACCCCACAGGGCCCAAAGTCTGCTGCAAACATTCTTGTGAAGGGTCCACTCTGTGGGGATGACCTGACCCTTCCGGCTAAGGCGATCTGCCATGACATTCATATCGCCCTGAATGAACCTCGTTACCAGCGTGAGCTTTCGATCTTTTAACCAGATGAGGAGGTCCCTTGCGATCTAGAACAACTTCCACGAATGAGTCCCTCCCTGCTTGGAGATGTAAGCCAAGGCTGTGGTGTTGTCAGAGTCCACCTCCACCACCTTGTTAAGCTGGAGGGACTTGAAGTTTATCAAGGTCAGACGAACCGCCAACAGCTCCTTGCAATAGATGTGAAGTGTCCTTAGCTCCTGATTCCATGTTCCCGAGCATTCCTGTCTGTCCAAAGTCGCACCCCAGCCCGTGTCTGATGCGTCAGAGAAGAGACGGCGGTCGGGTTTCTGAACAGCCAAAGGTAGACTTCCTTGAGAAGAAAGCTGTTCTTTCACCACGTGAGAGTACACCTCCTCTCTTCGGAAACAGGAACTGAGATCGTCTCTAGCGTCATGTCCTTTATCCAGTGAGCCGCTAGATGATACTGAAGGGGGGGAGGTGGGGTCTCCCTAACTCGATGAACAGTGCCAGTGATGAAAGTGTCCCTGTTAGACTCATCCACTACATGACTGAGCATTGGTTCCTTCTCAGCATGCTCTGGATGCAATCTAGGGCTTAGTATATCTTTGGGGCCGACGGAAAAGCCCGAAAAGCTCGACTCTGAAGATCCATACCCAGGAGACAATGGTCTGGGATGGGACGAGCTGGGACTCCTCAAAATTGACCAGGAGGCCCAGTTCCTTGGTCAGATCCATAGTCCATCTGAGAATCTCCAGACAGCGACAACTTGTGGGAGCTCTTAAAAGCTAGTCGTCTGACGGAGCCGGACACAAGATCATGGTACTGCTGCACAGTCTGTGAACTGTCAACCATGGGGAAGCGAGGAAGAACATTGACAACCCGAAGCTGTCTAGACTGTCTGGGTCGTACAGACAACTCCTTATCGGGTTGCTGAGGTTGCCGCACTGCGTCACAACAAGACACTTCTGCTGGTTGTTGAACGTCTTCCCAGTGACACACTGACTCCGTAAACAAAAAATCCTCTAACAAGGACTAAGCTTGGACTGCATGTCTTGCAACACAGCTCAAGGTCTATGGGAGCAGGTGTGGTAACAGACGGGGTTAGCGACTGAAGTGGAACCATTACCCTCCCTGGAAGCATGCTATGCTTAAATAAAAGTCCATAGGAGGCTAAGCAGCTAAAGGCTCCTCTCCAAATGACAGAGTCCTCAAGGGAAAATCAGAAGGAGGGAGAATAGCACTTTCTCATCTACAGGAACCATATCCGAGAAAAGCTAAGTTCTCTCAGTGAGGGTTTCACTGGTGCAAAAGCAGCAGACTAGAAGGCAACGTTATGAAACTGCTTGACAGTCTAGTGAGTTGGCAACAACCAAAGATGTGTGACTGAGAAGCATGCGGTAAGGTATGCAGAGCATGCTGTATGTAGAGCATGCTGTAAGGTAAGCAGAGCATGTTGCATGGCGTGCGGCTTATGCTGCATGGGATGAGGCTCATGCTGCATGGGATGAGGCTCATGCTGCATGGTATGAGACTCATGCTGCATGGGATGAGGCTCAAGCTGCAAGGGATGAGGCTTATGCCGCATGCGTTGAGGAGGATGCCGCATAGTATGAGGCTCCTGCCTCATGGGTTGAGGCGGTTGCCGCATAGCATGAGGCTTTTGCCTCATGGTTTGAGGAGGATGCCGCATAGCATGAGGCTCCTCATAAGCATGAGGCTGCCTCATGGGTAGAGGAGGATTTTTAAAGAAAACTGAACCTGACACTAATCTAGCTGTCCGAGGATTTACCTGGTGAGACATCAGTCTCTTTACCAGCGAGTTTTACCAGATTTCCCCGGGCCACCACGTGACACAATTGGTAGTAATTCATTCAAATTACCCCTAATGAGTCAATATGGATAAATATCAACACAACATCGTGTTCAAATAGAAATAAATTTCTACCTCATACTTGGGATCGAACGCTAGCCCCTTCTAATGAAAGGCCAGGTCGAAACCAACCATGCCACGAGAGCCCATTCAAGAGTTGAGGTTCTTGCCTCAAGAGTTGAGGTTCTTGCCTCAAGAGTGGAGGTGGCTGCCGCAAGAGTTGAGGTTGCTGCCTCAAGGATGGTGGAGGTTGCCGCAACGCAAGAGGTTGCTGTATAGCGCTGGTATCTGGCAACTCCCAATGCGGCAGCTCACGCGTGGAGGTAGGTTGAGGAACCTCAACATCATACGTCTGGCAGGGTGGACTGCGCAGAGGTGGAGTTGAGGTTGCTGCCTCGAGGATGGTGGAGGTTGTCGCACCGCAAGAGGTAGCTGCCTCGAGGATGGAGGAGGTAGTCGCAACGCAAGAGGCTCCTACCTCAAGGGTAGAGGAGGTTGCTGCAAAGCATAAGGCTCCTGCCTCAAGTGTTGAGGAGGTTGCCGCGTGGCAAGAGGCTCCTGCCTCAAGGAAAGTGGAGGTTGCTGCACAGAGCTGGTATCTGGCAACTCCCGATGCGGCAGCTCACGCATGGAGGTAGCTTGAGGAACCTCAACCTCATACGTCTGGCAGGCTGGACTGCGTAGAGGTGGAGGAGCGCTCGCAGGAGGAGGTGTGTTAACCTTCACTGCCTGAAACTCCTGCATCAACACCGCAAGCTGAGACTGCATTGTCAGCAGCATAGACCACTAGAGTTTAAGAAAGACAACAACAAACGGAGCTACTGTCCGTTGAAACTGAGGGTCTAAAACAGCTGGTGCGGCAACAGACGGAGTTACTGTCTGTTGCGATACCACCTTGCCTCTCTGGGAGGTGTGCAGTTGTCGTACTGCAGCAAGTCCGAACTGACCCAGTGCTAATGGCACCACCTAGGAGTTGGAC
Organism: Palaemon carinicauda; assembly: GCF_036898095.1. Taxonomy (NCBI): domain Eukaryota; kingdom Metazoa; phylum Arthropoda; class Malacostraca; order Decapoda; family Palaemonidae; genus Palaemon; species Palaemon carinicauda. Next base: position 5,394,459 of record NC_090748.1, read on the forward strand.
TTGCGCGGAAGGGACCGACTTGCACTTAAAAGCTGCAAGATTTGGTCCATGGTTTCTGCGAGAAACCTCTTCCGCAGACGAGGAATAAATGGGCTCTCTCGTCTTTATGTGGGTGGGGTGATCACGTCGGCTACGTGAGTTGGTTACACCCGAAACCACGGAGGGAAACGTCTGTTCGTCGATCAAGGCCTGCTGAACCCATAAGTCCTTCGACATTACTTCTCCCCTGGGCTTGGGAGCTTGTAAGAGGTCCCAGACTAGGCGAACAACTGGCACGAACAGACGAACCCTCGAACGCAACACTGTAACCTTTGCGCTTATCACTTTATCACTTTTGATTTTCTGTTTGCACTTATTTCACTGAACTCGAAACTTTAAGTGGTTTGTACCTGAAACACGCAATTCTATCCTTCATTAAAAGTTAGTAATTGCGAAAACAGTATTACAATGTAACAGAAATGTGATGACAGAAATGCTTCATTTAACTGAATGGGACTTCCATTTACGGTTTTTAGACTTAATAAACGAATTGGTTTTCATCTCATCAAAATGTTATGTTAACCACACGTAGTTGAGTTGGTGTAGGATCGAGTGTGCATACGCCGAGGTAGAGAGGCGTAACAAAGGAGTAGTTGTGTCTATGGTCGAGAGTTTGTGATTGAGTGCCAAGGTAAACAGAGGCGTCGTTGTGTGAGCCTCGAGCGTAGCTGCGCTAGGTAAGCTCAGAACGCACTCTTTGAGCCGACAACGACCAGTGTAGAGGGGAAATGTTGCTCCCCCGTATTATTATGTGAAATTCTTACCTTCTCCCTTGTAAAAGGGTACCAGTTTGGAGTACCGAGCATGTACTAAGCTTTTGTGTAAGAATAAAAAGACCCCCGGGAACCAGCCTTTCCCTCAACCTCCACTGCAAATGAAGATCCGTCGTTCTCCATAGCAAGAGTCAAGTTACCTTAAGCCTAGGCTTAGAGTATTAGCCTATACCTGTGATGTACCCGTTATTAGCCTATGTCAAGGCTTGGTTTGTTATAGATAGGCTAGCCAGGGGTAAGTCGATTGTCCAAAATTGAATGGTGCCTCCGAACTTAGGTAGGGACAATTGACGAAGGTAAGAGTTAGTGAAAAGTCATGTGTGAAACGGCATGACATATGGTGACAGCGGTGTAGGATGTATTTATCTTATATAGATTAATATATCCATCCCTACGTCCTAAAGTAGCCACGAAACCATTAGGACTATTTATTTTTATATATTTATATGATAGCCTAACCTAGGGTGATTAGGTCTATATCATCCTAGCCTAAGGTACTGTACTACTAGTGTATTTATTTTTATTGCATCGTGTGCTGACTATTTTTCTGGTGTTTCTGTATAACATGGCTCGGAAAATGGAAGGTGAGGTTGAAACAGAAGATTTATATGATAATCTTTTGTCTGCCATGGATAACCAAAGTAGTCAAATGCAACAAGTGTGTGAACAACTTATTGACATGAAAAGAGAAATATCTAGTTTGTCAAATGCTTTACCTGTCACTTCCACCCCATTCAATTCTAACAGAGCTGACACATCTGACATTAACCCATTTGTTACAGTAGACAGAGCGGACATAACGCCAACATCAGTATTGACACATAATTTGCCAATTAGTACACAGCCTGTAGGGCCTAATGATCCAGTTCAGGGTAGTAACACCATTAATAACCCAGTTATTCGGGTAGGTAATGTGCATGACCCTATTGGTAATCAGTCTAAGGGATTTTGCTTAAAACCCAAGGATATTTTGATGTTGAAATTGTCAGATTTGCAAGGTATTGGAACTGATAATAGACTGGCTAGGTTTTTCTGTCAAGTAGAGTTCTGTGTTTCTGCAGATATGGATAGGATCCAAGTAGCACTTACCAGAGTAGATCAAGAAATTGCAACGCTAATAACGGCTGAAATGGCCAAAAGGGGAAATACCATATCTTGGAGTCAAATTAAGGACTTTCTGAATCACCAATTTGCCTGTTCAGTTAATATTACCCAGTCTTGGCAAGAAATAGAGATGGAACGGTACAGTGTAGATGAAGCCCCCAGAACATTTGTTAACAGAATGAAATGTAAATTATCTGCCTTTGCATTGAAATTCCCTAAGGATACCTTGCCAAAAGCTGACAATCTTGTGAAAAGGAAGTTGTATAGTGGACTTGACGGTAGATCCCAAGAACGACTCGTTGACTTCCTTGATGATGGGATACCTTTGGAAAGATTCATTGAACTAGTTGAGTATGAGTATCATTTAGCGATAATAAGTGGAACCGTTACCCAACGTAGAGTTTTACCTGTTCATAATTCTAATTCCCTTCCAAAACCTGCAGTAAATAGTAGTGCACAAACCACATCAAAATTGGAGGATCTAGAGAAGCAGATTAGTGAGTTGTCCAACCAATTAAAAAGATTAGGTAAGAAAAAGGGAAACAATCAGTAGTGTGCTTACTGTAAGGTTAGGGATCACAAGCTCTCTGAATGTCCACATAATCCTCCGAGAGGTGTTTGTTTTGATTGCCACAGACCTGGTTGTAAAAGAGGTTCAGCACAGTGCCCAGGTCCTGTCCGAAATGAGTGACTAACGGCCAGTCACAGGTCTCCTTCTATCAATTTGATGATAAATCATGTAATGTGCCATGCCTTAATTGATACTGGTAGTGAAGTATGTGTAGCACAGAAGAGGCTTATAGAAAGTTTAGGTTTACATTGTAATCAAATGAGGAATATCCCACAACTTACTGGAGTAACTCAGCATGTTCTCCCTGTTCTTGGTACGGTGTATTTGGACGTTCATATTGGTTCCAGGGTGATTACCCATTTATTTTCTGTAGTGCCAGATGGTTATTTGGACACAGACCTATTGTTAGGAGCAGATTTGATTAGGTCCGCACCGATGACATGGGATGATGCAAAGAAAATAATTGTTTGGGATAGATTTATTTATCCGGTAAGGTATTTGAGACCCAGACCATCTAACAAAAGGGTCAGGCAGATTACGGTACCTCAACCTAATAAACCTCAGGAAGCTCAGGTTAGACTTAGAAAGAAACTTATTCTACCCCAGTTTACTGCTGGTATTTACCCATTAGCTGTAGATGAACCTCCTCACACATTGTTAGAATTTGTACCTGAAGTTAAAGTGTGTCAAACCCAATCTGTGTTGTGCCTTAAGGTTAATGATGCTCAGGAAGTGTTATTACCATTGGTAAATAATACGAAAGCTAGGATGACGATGAAGGTTGGAACTTTATTAGGTTGTTATAGGATAATCAGTGAAGATGATATTGATCAGCCAGATCCAAAGTGCCGGAAAACTAGAATTCAGAATGATTTAGTTCCTCCAGGTGTTGACGTTAGCATCCAATCAGGCAATACTAGAGAAGAAAAGATTAAATATTTGTATTCTCAACAAGATAATTCCCATCTTAATGCTGATCAACAGGCAGAATTAAGTGACATGTTAGTTGCAAATCACTCCATATTCATTCTTGAAGAAAAAGAATTGGGAAAGTTTAAAGATGTTCAAGCTCATATTGCAGTAAGTGATCCACATCCAGTTAGATCTCCCATGTATCGATACCCAGAAAAGGCCAAAACCCTTATTTCCACCATGTTAGAGGATATGGAAGAAAGAGGGATAATAGAACCATCTAATGCAGCATGGTTGAGCCCAATTGTTCTTGTAAGGAAACCCGATCACACTCAAAGGATGTGCCTCGATTACCGTAAAGTCAACACACACCTCCAGGTTGATATTCACCCTTTACCTAGATTAGAGGAAATGGTAGATACAGCTGCAGGAAACCATTATTATGCTTCTCTAGATATGAAAGATGCATATTATCAAGTGGAATTAGATAAAGAGAGCAGGGATTTAACAACTTTTAGTGATGGAGTTTCACTGTATAGATTTAAACGCCTTCCTTTTGGATTAAGTTGCAGTCCAGCTATATTTTCACGTATCATGTCTAATATCTTGGCTCCTCTTATTAAGAAAGGGTGGGTTAAGAATTACTTAGATGATATAGTTGTTTGGGCTCCCAGTTTTCCCATCTTGTTAAAAAGGTTAGAGCAACTATTCAAACTTTTCAGTGACAAAGGAGTGAAGCTAAACCTAAAGAAATGTCAGATAGGCCAAAGGGAAATAAAGTTTTTAGGTCATATAATCTCCAAGGACGGTTGTAGACCATGTCCAGACAATATCAGTGCAATCAAAGGCATGAAACCACCTACCAATGTTAAGCAAACTAGGAGATTTCTGGGAATGTGTGGGTTTTACAGGAAACACATTAAGGATTATGCTAAAATAGCTGTTCCCATGACTAATCTCTTAAGAGAGAAAGAACCCTTCTTGTGGACAAAGAATTGTCAGTCCAGCTTTGAACAAATGAAACAAGCATTAGTCACTGCTCCAGTGTTAGTAAAGGCTCAAATGACTAAACCCTTTGAATTATTTACTGATGCTAGTTTAGATCATGTAGGTGCGGTTTTGATGCAGAGACAAGAGGATCAGTTGAAACCTGTTGGATATTTCTCTAAGAAACTGAAGCCAGTTGAGCAGCGCTACAGTACCACTGACAGAGAAGCACTTGCTATTGTCTTAGCATGTCGTAGGTTTCATCATTTTCTTTGGGGTGTTCCATTTACCATTCACACAGATCATCAGCCTCTAGTATCAGTGTTCAAGAGAAAAACTAAATCACCTAGAATGAGCCGGTGGGTAATTGAAATGCAGGATTACCGGTTCAAGGTAGAATATCGGCCAGGTAAAAATAATCAGGTGGCAGATCAACTAAGTAGACCAGTTAGAGCAGTTTTTCATCAGAGTAGGGACGATTATCTCGGTCTGAGCAAGGATGAGTTTAAAGAAAGGCAGTTAGAGGAACCAAGGTGGGCTGAGTTAATAACCTTTCTAGAGGGTGGCAAATTACCACGTAAGAGGTTCCCTAGAGCTTTGATTACACAGTTCCTGCTGTACGAAGGCTTATTATATCTCGGTGCAGATAAAGTTGATAACTCCATTCAACTGAGATTAATAGTTCCTAGGGATTTAACCAAGGCAGCTTTGAAGTTCGGTCATGAATCGTTGTCAGGTCACTTAGGAATACGCAAAACAATTGATGCTATTGAAAACTTATTTTATTGGCCTTCATTGCGATCTGATGTTACCAAATATGTAAGTGAATGTATCATGTGTCAAAAACATAAAGCTAGTAGTTCTTTACAACAACAGTTTCAGGAATTGCCTCCAGTAACTAAACCTTTAGAGAGAATCAGTCTTGATTTAACAGATATGTTATCTGGTGCAAATGGTTATAGATATGTATTGACTGTTATTGATCATTATAGCCGGTATGTTAAGTTCTATCCCTTGCGAAGTAAGTCTACAGAGGAGGTAAGCAAAAACTTCCTTATGTATCTGAATGACTTTGGTGTACCTATGACTGTCATTCTGGATAATGGTGCTGAATTCACTTCAAATCAATTTAGAGAATTATGTCGCGAACATAAGATCAATACAGGTTATATTACCCCATATCATCCACAAGGAAACAGTGTTAGTGAAAGGATGCATAGAACCATGAAAACCGTACTAAATGTGATGTGCAAAGGACATCCTTATCAATGGCCAAAGTACTTAGGTGAAACCCAGCGTGTGCTCAATTCTGCGGTACATACCACTCTTGGTGAACAACCTCATTACATATTTTTCTCTCGCATGGCACCTAGGCAAGTAACTAGTGTGTTACCCACAATTAATGATGGTGTAGAAGAGACTGCTATTGCAAAAGCACATGAAATAATTCAGAAAACTCATAGAGAGATGGCCAGCAGGTATCGCGCAATAGCCAATCAAAAGAGGAAGAATGAGAAAGTGGATGAAAACTGTCTCGTATGGGTTAAAAATGAAAGTGTGATTCCCAGCACAAGTAAGAAACTAAACCCAAGATGGTCTGGTCCTTATGTAGTAACCAAAGTGTTTAGGGATGGTGCTAAATATGAGTTAAAAAACTTGTTTGACCACACCATTATTGAACGTGCGGCTGACAAAGTAAAACCTTTTGTAGGACAAGAACAGTGGTTAGTAAAAATGCAGGAAATGGATATTATCAATCCGGATGTGAACGAAAGAGTACAAACCAGAGGTGCTTACAATATTGTTCCTCCCTCTAGATTAATTGAGGAAATTTGAGATCATATTTTTTTATACGGTATTTTGTATTTTTGTATTTTTATATGGAAATGTATTTTATTCTGTGCCTTAGCATTGTTCATGCATATAACAATTATGTTAATTTCCAAGTGTCTTTATGGGTTATGTTCGTAGATTATGGATCTGATAATAACACTTCGGTACCATGAACCTGTACTCGGTTGAGGTTGTGTATCAAGAGCAACCTCATCCAAAAGCTTTACAAACTCTGGTGGAGTTGTTCAAGTTTTGTAACTGATGTGTAAGTAAGTCATTAGGATGCTTTAAGAGGTATATTATCTTCAAAGGTACTTTTCTCCTGCTTGGGGTTATTGAGTGCATGAGACTGAATGACATGAAGAGGTTGTTTGTAAGAAAAATAATCCTAAGTGATTATACCCTTAATGAGGAGTGACTGGGTCTTAATTGAATTTAAGATCACTCTTACATAGGTGTTTTAACTTGGTAAGGTTATTAGGATGGTTAGGCAGAAACGCGCCTTAAGGGTGGCGTCCCACAACTTGCTCTGTATGTCTGACAGCAGACCTTGAAGATTAAATGTTGCGGCCTATATCCGGCTGAGAGATGGCTACTATACATGGTGCATAAAACTTGTTGTTGTTAGATCTGTTTTCTACCCTAGGTTTTGCAGTTAGTTGATAGTTCTTGATAAATGAAAACCAATTTCCGTAGGGGTAAAGTGATGTGATGACAGAAATGCTTCATTTAACTGAATGGGACTTCCATTTACGGTTTTTAGACTTAATAAACGAATTGGTTTTCATCTCATCAAAATGTTATGTTAACCACACGTAGTTGAGTTGGTGTAGGATCGAGTGTGCATACGCCGAGGTAGAGAGGCGTAACAAAGGAGTAGTTGTGTCTATGGTCGAGAGTTTGTGATTGAGTGCCAAGGTAAACAGAGGCGTCGTTGTGTGAGCCTCGAGCGTAGCTGCGCTAGGTAAGCTCAGAACGCACTCTTTGAGCCGACAACGACCAGTGTAGAGGGGAAATGTTGCTCCCCCGTATTATTATGTGAAATTCTTACCTTCTCCCTTGTAAAAGGGTACCAGTTTGGAGTACCGAGCATGTACTAAGCTTTTGTGTAAGAATAAAAAGACCCCCGGGAACCAGCCTTTCCCTCAACCTCCACTGCAAATGAAGATCCGTCGTTCTCCATAGCAAGAGTCAAGTTACCTTAAGCCTAGGCTTAGAGTATTAGCCTATACCTGTGATGTACCCGTTATTAGCCTATGTCAAGGCTTGGTTTGTTATAGATAGGCTAGCCAGGGGTAAGTCGATTGTCCAAAATTGAATGGTGCCTCCGAACTTAGGTAGGGACAATTGACGAAGGTAAGAGTTAGTGAAAAGTCATGTGTGAAACGGCATGACAGAAAAACATAATGAAAGATAAATAATTCAGTGGCTGGAAAAGAGATTAAACACTAGATCAAATAAACTACGTTTAAAATCTCTCACCGCATAAAGTCTGAGAACAAGAATAAAACTCTAGAAACGTTTACCTTCTTCCCCTAAAGAGACTAGGGAGAAGAGCAAAAACGATAACAACGTTACCCGCTTGAACGAAACGTTTATCCTCCTCTCTCTCCCTCCGTCTCTATCTCTCTCTCTCTCTCTCTTGACTTAGCACCTGAGAGAAGAGCCCAATTATATATATCGTTAAAACATATTATTGTTAAAGGAAAAAAACTGAAAGGTTTCCCAAATAAAAAGTTCCTTATTAGAATAGAACCATTTAAGCTAAGAAAGAATGAACAAAACGCTAGAATCGGTTTACTCTTACTGCAACGTGACACCGTGATAGACTCTCTCTCTATCGTAACGATAGAGCGCAAGTTGAACGTTCTGAACGTCAACAACTGCAGAGACAAAACAAAACGTTAGTTCAACTTTGAAAACAGTACAAGACTATCAAAGAAATTCTTTCAAAAACATTAAAATGGCATAATATGTTAACAGGTAAAAACGAAATGACGGGCTCAAAGTTAATTAACTTCGGTTCCAAGAAAAGACCGCCTACTATTAGGAAAGGTCGAATATAAACAAATATAAAAATTAATTTTAATAAGTTTATAATAAAAGGAAGTTAATCAAAGAGGCCTATAAAAGGCGGAGAGATATAAAATAAATCTATAACTTTGTTAAGCAAAATTAAGAGAGTCTATACTCTCTTCGACACCAACACTTCTGTCTAAGGGAAGGGTAGGCCATTTAAAAGTGAAAGAGAGTTCATACTCTCTTCGTACCAAAATTAAATAAAAAATTAAATCAATTTAATTCCAAAAACTTGCTAAGCTAATGATATAGCTTCCTGAATAGCGAAGGCTAAACTCTAGAGCAAATACATCACCAAATCGTGAGCAATAACTCCAGAATCAACAGCGTATCCATGTAGGTCTAGCCGGAGGCACGACAGAGGAAAAATTGAGGTGGTGTCAACAAGAAGTACTGCAGTACCTGGCCACAGGTGGCGCTGGTGAGTACACCCCCCTCTTGTATAGCGATCGCTGGCGTATCCCTTCCGTAGAATTCTGTCGGGCAACGGAGTTGACAGCTACATGATTATCGGGTAAGATTAATATTGAAAAAAATATCTATTTTAAACTATGAAAATATATCTGGAACAAAAATATGTCTGGAATTGCAAATGGCAGAGCCAGCTTCTAACAGTAAAGGAAGATAGGAAATTGATAAATATTTCCACAGGGGGGAAATTGTTCGTTCGCAACTAAAGTTACTACATTACAGAGTGCGAACAGATAAGCAGCCTGGGATGGAAACATTTCCGACCGCCAAAATCATTTTTTTCATTCAAAAATAAATTATAAATACCAGGGCGGTAGCCTAATGAAATATACATTATTATACATGAAAATAAAGCTCTCAAAGAGCGCAACATTGAACATTGCTATACAAAAATCCACTGTGTGGAATAAATAATAGAGTTACAATATACAGGAAAGAATCCAGGGTGAGAAATTATGGCGGGTAAGGGGATATCCTTACAATAGTTAAGTTATTTGGCAAGAAAGTGTTACTTAAGCCTATTCATGCTGGCTGGTTAGTGTTAATATTTACCATATCACGTGTAAAATGCTAGAACAGTTGTATAATCTGTGCAAAAAATCTTACCATAGATGTATTTCACCTGGGGTACATATTCTAACCTAACCTAGAGACTCGAGTCACAACTTGACTGAACTTTTGACTTGAAATTGAAATGAGACTAAAGATATTCTTTGTCAATTACAAGAAAGAAAGTAGTTTCTCTCGTAGTATACATTTTTAATTTATTGTAATAATCTTCCTAAAGTCATTTACACGCGTCATAGATTATGCTAACTAGACCTACAGTAGAGCATTTACTGCTTACGTTAGGCTAGTTCAGCATAGGCCTAGCATTCCTCGGTTTCCTGTCATATTACCATTTAATAATGTAATGCTAGTTTTTTTTTATAAATATCATACAGCCTACCGGTATATATAATTCTCAAGTATAACAGTTTATATATTACAATTTATCTCTGACAACAGTACTACCGTAAGCCTAATTTCCTGGTCCTTCCACAACCTGATAAAATGTTTTTCTTTTATTTCTCAAAGAAAATGTTATTTCCAATAAAAATACTAATGAAAATAGATTATACGATACCTCTAAAACTTGTTTTTCCTGAATATAAACAATATAAACTCTAGTAGACGTTATAAAAGTAAAATTTGTAACAAAGTTTACGTATTGGTCACTTAATGATTCTGTCAACTGTAAAGTGTCAACAGTGTTGCCATGGTGTAAAAATCCCCAAAAGTCGTGATAAAAAATCCCCAAAACAACCCAAAAATCCCCATTTCCACAAATATAACTTCTTCTGATCATTTAAGCTTTACTAATATAGAAATTAACTCGCTATACTTCACATAGAGTGCAAGTAAACTAATTGCAACGATATAAAGATTTCATAATTTTTGTTTCTTCTTCATAGAAATTTGTACAGAATACCCCCTCAGACACCCAAAATTCCCAAATCTAGGGACAAATCTCCATATCTGGCAACACTGAGTGTCAACTTAGCAGAAATTAAATAATTTTCCCGCCATTTCTTCATTGGGAGCTGCCAGGTAATTAATATTTTTCAGTTTAATTAACCAGCTCTTAATTGGGATTGAATACGCAAATTAGTTCATATGCAAATTGCCTCATTTATAATTATTTATTTTAGTGTTGTTATTATTCTTAAAATATTTTTATTTTCCATAGTTTCCTTTCCTCACTGGGCTATTTTCCCTGTTGGAGCCCCTGAGTTTATTGCATCTTGCTTTTCCAAGTAGTGTTGTAGCTTAGCAAGTAATAATAATAATAATAATAATAATAATAATAATAATAATAATAATGATAAGTCTCGCCTTCTCCACCATAAGGCTTAACACTACATTATCTTATTATTATTATTATTATTATTATTAAAAGCTGACAAGAAAACAGATAAGTAATGTGCCTGAGTTATCCCCAAGCAAGAGAACTCTAACGAAGACAGTGGTACAGAGGCTATGACATTACCCAAGACAAGAGAACAATGGTTTGATTTTGGAGTGTCCTAGAATATCTGACAATCACCTCTATTATTATTATTATTATTATTATTATTATTATTATTATTATTATTATTATTATCAATTCTAGGTCATAAGTTGGCCATGGCACCAACCACCCATTGAGATACTACCACTAGAGAGTCATAGGGTCCTTTGAATGGCCAGACATTACTACATTGGATCCTTCTCTCTGGTTACGGCTTATTTTCCCTTTCCTAACATGTAGGCCTACACCGAATAGACTGGCATATTATTTATATATTCTCCCCTGTCCTCATACACCTGACAACACTGAGATTACCAAACAATTCTTCTTCGCTCAAGGCATTATAATAACTGCACTAATTGTTCAGTGGCTATTTTCCTCATAATAAGGGTAGAATAGACTCTTCAGCTATGGGAAGCAGTTCTATTAGGAGAAGGACACTTCAAAATCATACCATTGTTCTCTAGTCTTGGGTAGTGCCATAGCCCCTGTACCATGGTCTGCCACTGTCTGGGGGGTAAAGTTTTCTCGCTTGAGGGTAGGCCTACACTCGAGCACACTGTTTTGTCTCATTTCTCTCCCTCTTGTTATTTTGAACATTTTTATAGTTAAAATATGCAAGATTTATTTCAATGTTGTTATTGTTCTTAAACTTCTCTTATAGTTTATTTCCCGATTTCCTTTCCTCACTGGGCTATTTTCTCTGTTGAAGCCCTTGGGGTCATAGCATCGTGCTTTTCCAACTAGGGTTGTAGCTTAGCAAGTAATAATGATAATGATGATAATACTTGCTAAGCTACAATTTAGATGGAAAAGCCCGATGCTATATGCTCAAGGGCTCCAATAGGAAAAACCCCATTCTTCCTGAGTAGCTATAAGTCGGTAAGGTCTCTGCAGGCATAGTTTCCAGCCGAACAGGTGGGGGTTCGAATCTCCACCCGGCCAGAAGCTGTTACCATAAAATGAATTCCAAGTGGATATATATTCCCAAGATAGAATTCGGTATTAAATGCCATTCGTGGGTGATATTTACATTGATTGAAATCACGTGTGCTTGTGATATATGTTCATATATATATATATATATATATATATATATATATATATATATATATATATATATATATATATATATATATATATATATATGCCTTGGTTTAAGATTTCTTTAAAATCCCCTTACAACGTGTTTCAGGTAGGGCTAGGGTATCCAAACTATATTTTATAAATTCATTCTACACTTGTTGTAACTTCCCAATCTGATTCATGATTCTAACATTCTAATTACCAATTTTTAATTGTTCTTCAGTATTTATAACCCCAAAGATTCTTAGCACACCGCTAGTATCAACCGAGAGATTTTTAGGACACCTCTACGCTCGTTACTGGGGTCTACTCTGTCATTTTCGCTGTCCATAGGCAGACTAAATCCATAAAGGATTCATTGGCTAAATTCATCAAAGGATAGCCAGTTCCTTATGATGCACAGTGCCTATCTAGCTAAGGCAAGGGACCCCTGCCAGTCCATACTAATTCCAGTAAGATCATACGCCAGGCACCTGGAGTAAAAGCCGAAAAGACATCTTGTCTATCTCCTTAAACCCAACCTTGCTGCCAGTGACTTCATCGGGATTTTGTGTGTGTGTGTGTGTGTGTGTGTGTGTGTGTGTGTGTGTGTGTGTGTGTGCGGGGGGGGGGGCATTCCTCAACACCCAAAGTTCTCGTCACTCCAAGTTGCTCATCCGCTTATATAACCGTTGGCAAACATGGATTGCAAAGATATACCGCTAAGATATAATAAAGGTAATAAGTAAATATGACATTTGCTATTAAAATTGGATAACATGAACTTTTAATAAATGGTAAATGGAAATAGAAATCTAAAGTTGGCTCTTTAAGTCCGTTACTTTATTTTTCTAAGGATTTATATACGTAGGATAATATAATTGGCACCAGTTTCTAGGATGAAGTATTCCGTTTACCCTTCGGGTGTTTGCTTATTATTTGTTAATCCATAAAAAACGAAATTAAAAAAGATCCCTGATCATACTTTTTAGAGTTTATACTTTATTAGATTGTTTTAGTTTAGTGAAAATTGTGATTTTCTAATATCTAAAATGCAATAGCAAGCAAACTTGGTCAACATTAAATTTCATCTAGTGCTTTGTAATGTTTCTTCATGTTTGTACAGATTCATTTATGTAAAAATTTCATTAAATTGATAAATATACAACGAATAAATAAGTAACATATCTGTGTCAATACTATAACAGTTGCGACGCCAGAGGTCATGCCAATCAATAAATCAATTAATCGAAGCACTCCACAGCACATTTTTATTGCGCTAAGCAATTCACAATATATTTATAATAAACTTTCTCACTAGCAATATCAAAGACCTATGAACTTTAGTTTAATATAGGAATAATTATTATGATACAATAAAAAATAATCATATGCCAACGTACAAGTGTTTTATTTCAAATGCTAAATGAAATAAACCCGGTGATTTTAAAATCGATATCAGCCCAATGAGATTAGTAAAATTATAAACTCGATTAGACTAAATACTGCGGCATTTATAGACGTCGACATTTCATGTTATAAGTTAATAGTTTTGCGTAAATAAAGAGAACCCCTTACTGGTAAAAGTTAGATTAATACCATTGCTGTTTTGTTAATCGCATTGACAACCATATATTCAAAGCATAGACGAATAAGGGTTCAGTCTGGATATTTGTATTTATCCTCAAATTAGCATTAAAACTATCCAATGGATGATTTGGGATATAAAGGACAAGTAACGTCCATAGAATAGGCTACACAATGTGTATAATTTGTCATGAGTCATGACACACACCCATATGCTTGTAATCATTGTTGATGGTAGGAGTTATGCATAGAAAGTATCGTTACTTTAGAGAGCTCTAGCACAGTTCTTTGATTTGTATAATAAGTCCTGTGTATGTGCAGACTTTTTATGACAGGGTGAATGATTAATAAGGAAAGATATTGTTATATATGGATATTGCCGACCACCACGCTCCATATTCAAACTTCTGAAACCAAATTCGATTGCATTTCCAAAAGGTCTAGTTTATACTGCAAATGTACTTCAGCACGATGAGGTTGTTTATTTCATGTCTCTTTTAGTACAGCACCAGTAAAGTGTGGTAGGATTATAGTAAGGAATTTATTGATGATAGTTACTCTGTGACTAATCCAATGATTTTGTTTGATGCGATTCTTCATTGACTCATACAAAGTACCGTCTGCTGTCTGTCACCTGTCTTATCGTCTGCTAGTCAACTGTCAACTGATCACCTTTAGTGGCTCATATTAAATAGAATCAAAATTTCGAATTAAAAGTAAAATGTACGAAATATATTGATGAAATAATAGAATATAGCTTATACTTTTGAAATATTATATTTTTTGTATTTCTGTTCTTGCAAATTATGTGGTGTTTAACGCGGTTTCTCAGTTGACAGAATAAACAAAGTCCAACATGGCGCAGGGGTATCAATACTTTTACGAGGATGAAGTTTACAGATTCAATAAAAAAGGAAATTTGGAACTTGGCATGGTGCTTGAAAATGCCGAGTTTGTTTCTAGCGATGAGGAGTTTGACGTTGATGAAGAAGACAAGGTGACCAAGGGCTGCATTAGGGTGGCATGGTACCCTAAGGGAGAGGAACAAGTTCTCCCAGAAAGAAAGGTGACAAACGTCTGTTAATTTGTGCTCGATACAGGTTTATGAGTTAGTCATTTATAATTTTTCCATTGTACAACGGATTAACGATTCACAAGGATCAAATGTCTCTGTAGCTATACGCTGTCTCGGTGGCTTGTAGGACAAGTGGGGTAAGTCGCGATGGAGACATGCTGAGATGGGATTTCTTGTTTACCTTAGGTTTGACGGATGTAGTCTCTGTCTTTTCTTACATATCTTAGGATGACAAGTGCAGTATGTAATGTGTTTGAATACAGTAGGCATATCACTTATTCTAGAAAAAGTGCTAATAGGCGGGGTATCCAATTACATTAGCTGGGCTATTTTTCCCTATTGGAGTCCTTGGGCTTATAGCATCTTGGTTTTCCAACTAGGGCTGTAGCTTGGCTAGTAATAATAAAATCCATGAATAATTACCAATTTCTTTAGCTTTCCTTAAACACATCATCCTATCCTAACCTAATAGATATCCCATATAAACATTCGAGTCCTTCCAGTCCAGTCATAGCAAATCTTTCAGGATTTTATGTTACAATGAGACTATTGATAGATTAGATGTACTTAGTCTTGCGATATTTCCATTGTCAAAATATTATTAAATAAACGCTTGTTACTTAGTATTTTTTCCATTTTGCTAAATCCTTCAAAGTATTAATGTATTAATGTTATGTATAGGCCTAGGCTAGTGGACTGTGCATAGCTTTTCTGGTAAAACTTTCAAGTTTAGTGAATTGCAGCAATCTGTAAAATGGTTTTCTTGCTCTTAAAGATTTATAGAAATGAAATTGTATTGGCATCCGTTTTGATGAAATAGTAGACTTTTCCTCGATATTTTAATGTTTTCAGGAAAAAAATTTCAACTTTACTTTGAATTCACATTAACAATAACTTCGATATCACTGAATAAGGTTAGTGTTAGTAATGGAAATATAAGTCCTTTCTGTATTATAGGATTGTTGTTCAAAATTCAATTATTGAAGTTTTCCTGATTAAAGGAATAGGTTTCAATACTCTTTATATAAATTTAGGTATGACAATGTCATAGGCTGAGTTCGATTATGTTTTGATATGCTTGTGTTCAATTTTGAAAGAATAGAATAATTTTCAAGTTCCCCTTTGATAATTGACTAATTTGTTTAAAGCATAATGCAATATTTGTTCAACTTATTTAGAGTTGTATGTATGATAGCGGCCACCTGTATGTATTATTGTCTAACTTAGAATACGGCTCAGAGGGGCATTCCCCCCCCCCTCCCACCGTTAGGTAAGTAGGTAAGGACACGGTTTGTAAGTTAGGTTAGGGGGGAAGTTTAGGTTAGTTTATGTCCATTTTTAATGACTGCGTGAGGAACTGACGACTGATATATAAAGGTTCCAGGAACTGGCCGCTGATATACAAAGGCTCCCTTATTTAAAAGTCTTCTAGTATAGTAGTTCCTTCCATTGAAACTACAAGTTAAGTACGGTGGTTAGCCAGACGTGGGACTACTTTATAACACTAATTTTGTCTTTGGTTGCAAAGGGTACGAAAGTACCAATTGCTGCTCGGCCAAACTCCTGGAGCTTACTTCGCTTGTGATAATTGTCGGTTTTCTTCATTCTAAATGAATACAAACCATTGTCCATTAAAAGGAGTATGACTTTGGCAAAGCTGGAATGGCTGTCAATAATTTAATGAGGTACAGTAGTTATAACTACTGGTGGGGGGATGGGAAGCCCCAACCCTCTTGCTAGACACTTTTAACTTCGGCTGCAAGCAATACACACTTATTCGTGATCTCTCTCAAATTTGACTTGTAATTTTTTATTTTCTCTTTCCAGAATGAATAGATAAGTGTGCAGAAATGTTGTTGTGTTCAGTTAAACCAGGATAAATTAAATAGAAATTACAAGGATATGCCTTTGTTTTTGGATAGAGCTCCTAATGTGTTACGAGTGTATGTGCAAACGCCATTAATCTATTGATACATGTCTTTTATGAGGCATAACTGTTTGCGGTCATCCCCTTGCTATGTTTTACTGTACGACAATGATGACAACCTGAACCTAAGCAAGTTGATCTTCCTTAGGTATTGGTGGTTCTGTATTGGCAGGAAAAGGGTTTTTGCTGTTGCCCTTGTGTTATCTTCCCAACTCCAGCTTCACCTGTGGATGTACTGAAGGGCGTGGCACCTACTGGAGTTGTCTTTTCTGGTTTGAAGAGTCCCCTGTGGTATCCAATACCTCAACTTTGAAGAAGGCTAGCAAGTAGAAGCATGTGCAAGCCGCCTCCTATTAGATTTCTTGCTTCTACTCCGCCTCATTTTTGTTAAATTTTTCACATACTTATACCTCTGGAAAGATAAAGAAGTTATCATCGGAGAAATCCAGGAAGACTAATTAACAGTTCTGCTAGACTCCGTACGATCTCTCCTGCGGTACCGAGAACGAACCCAGACGGGGAAGGTGTCTCTTATTACTGATACTCAGTTTCCTACCAAACCGAGGAAGAGCACTGTCTATCGGGATGAAGGGCGCTGCCTTTCTCCTCTTCCTTCCTCTTGATAATTAAGGTATGCCTCAGTCTCTCTCCTAAGGATACTTCGGTTCTGTAAGGGAGGAAAATTGGGTAGTGGTAGGGTGAGAGATACCAGCAGTTGGTCTTCTCCCTGCTATGAGTAACGAAACATTTCCTCAAGTGAGCGTGATCGATAGTACAATCATCAGTCTCCACCATGAGATCAGTTACTGTTTGATTGTTCCCCTTACCTCGGGGTCACCAGTGACGATCCCATTCTCGTGTGAGAGTTTGTGAAATCACCTGTCACCTGTTCTTTATTTGTGTGGTCAGTCCATGTACCAGGAAATTCTTATGCTACCGGGAACATGAACAAGTGACTATCCTGGACTGCTTCTACCCTATCCTATGCACATTTTCGAGCACTGCAATGCCCCACCGTGTGCACATGATCAACAACAAGGTTCTTCATCACAAAATGAATGGTATGCATGCGACGCTCCTGTGTGCTGCCTGATTCCGTGCTCATATTTACGCACCACAGAGTCTAAAGTACGCTGCACTTTGTCATTGATTGTGGTCGTGAGGGCCAAAGGCAGTTCTGCATGTGAGGGGGAGGCTGGTTGTCGATCGGCTCCCCTTTCAACCTCTTTAGTGTACACTCCTGGTATCAATCTTCGTTTGTATTGTGCATACTCTGTGAAGAAAAAGGAATGCCTTTTTCTTGAAGGACTTGTTGAGACTTCATTCCGTGTGATGGAGGAGGAGTCTCAGGTTTTCAATGTCCCAATGTCACCCAAATCAGGTCCAGCACTGACTGAGGTGGAGGATTTCTACACTGAGTGTTCGCTTGTTGACACTTTTGCCCTCACACAAGAGTGCAATGACCTTGGAGAGGGTACTGATGGGGCTACTATGAAAGGGAATTCAAAAGTCATTGATTGGGGTTCCACGTCTCTCAAGGATCAAAGACCTCACTTGAGTTTCCTTGGTCAGAGCTTGCTCACTTGGCCTAGGACTTAGGGAATTCTCAGATTTCTGGGCCTGAGAATCTATTGCAGAGTAACCGATTGAGCAAAATCCTTCTTTCCACAGACTATTAACAGGTTAGATTTTATGCAGCCAAGGGTATGAGCCTGTTTCCTCCTCCCTTTTATCCTACTGTTTTTGCACTGACTGGGTTTGCCTGTAGTCTGCTACCATAGCCAGCCTCCAGGTGGCTTCCTGGATTAACTGCTGGTCTGGTGTAGTCTACTGCTTTACCATTACTTGCACTTTGGATTTGTGAAATTTTAAGACTTTTTTTTTTTTTTTTTTTTTTTTTTTTTTTTTTTTTTTTTTTTTTTTTTTTTATATAGACAGTTGGTTCTGTCGGGTGTGAGGGAAGTGACTTTTATGCCATGCCATTCAACAAACCAATATGCCAACTGGATCCTGAGGAAGAGGGATGCTGTATTATTCCAATTTTCATGGCTAGTAGAACAGAATGCAGCGTCAGCATTGAGCAACGTTCTGGTGGTGGAGGCTACATCTCTTATTTCCTCATAGGAACTTACAGAAGTGGAGGAAAGCTAGCCATGACGCCCTCATCCATTGTGCAGTTAGCTTTAGGAGCCTGTACTTTTTGAAGGTGGCTGTGGCCAGAACTTTGATCTCTGCCACACCTTGAGAATCGGCATTGAAGAAAGATTTTGCTGTCTTCAAAGCCTGATCAGGACCAGCTGCTGCTGCTCCTAGAAAGTTGTGGAGATTGCTTGACCCTTTTTTGCCTAACTTGTTCAGTTCCAGAGAAGTGGTAGAGGTGAGAAAGGGATACTGAAGTCAACAGCCCCCTTCTGCAGCTGCTGCGAGTGGGGATACCTGTCAGGCCTTTGGCCAGTGTCAGTGACATGGAGTAGAGCAGTGGGTGGTAGAAGTAGTTTGGGATTGATAGCTCCTGTCCTTCATAGATCTTCATCCTCCCCTCACTTACACTTCAGTGGCTTTCCAGTGCTTTCCTCCGAAATTACTGAAAGCTCTAGGATCAACATGGGTGAAAAGATAAATGTGCTCAAATTCATTCAAAGATTATTCCCCTGGGTTCTATAGTTGACTCTTCACGGTGGAGATCCCGACTGGGAACTGGAGATCAATCATCAACATCTCATCACTCAACATGTCTGTTTATTGAAACTCGTTCACCATGGAGATGGCAAGTACTGTGCAGTCTACCATCAGAGAGGAAGACTTTATGCTTTTGGTGGACCTGAAGATCATGTATTTTCAAATATAACTGTTCTTCAGTCCTACAGAAAGAACCCTTTTTTTATCTTCAAGAGAGTACAGTAGTGTGCTACTGTAGGTTCAAAGTCCTGTGCTTCAGATTGTCCACTGTTACCCAAGTGTTCACTCTGGTTTTACTTGGGGCTACTTTAGTGGGATACGTCCTTTGAGCTATCTCCATGACTGGCTGATTCTGGCCTTTTCCGACAGGCAGTTGTTTCATGGCGAAGACTGCCTAGTTTTTTGGGGTTTGTGATAAATCATGTAAAGTCAAATCTCATGCTCAAGTACCTAGGCATGCTGATAGACACAGCAGCAGCAAGAGTCTTTCTTCTACCAGACAATCACATCAGCAGGCTTAGAGAGGTGGTACTCGCATTCATGCTCAAGTAAGAACTCCCAACTCATCAGTGGTAATGTTTCATTTTCTCAGAGAAACTTTCCACACAGACCTCTCCACCAGTGAACTCTCCAGTGGTGACTTAACCCCCTTCCCACCTTGTTCCAGTCTAGCATAAGGTACAGGACAATTTTTCCTGGTGTGTGAATGACAAAAACCTCAGCTAGTGAATTCCACTCACTGGTAGTACAGTAATATGGTATCCCTCTTTATGTCGGTTCGACTTTACAGTAATGTACATTACGCGTCGGTAATTATTAAACACAGAAATAAAATCTTAAGTTACTGTAGCATCAAACTCTGTTCTGTTAGCCACCTGATTCACATTATAGATCCTACCCAAATCCACAATGGGACTCAAAAGAAGAGAAATGCTGTAATGAGAGAGGGCTTATGTTTATTTGAAACTCCCAATCATTGTGGAATTCAGTTTCTCCCTATGCTTATTAGCAAAGTTAGTCAACAAGGTAGTAGTCTCTAGTGTAACATCCAAAACGGTTCTATCCAAACAACTTAAGAAATCCAAAATAGGATTAAGATCTTGACAGCTTGCAAATGTCGATAGAACACCAATAACCAACATCTCTTTGGATATCATAACTAACTCAAATAACCTGAATTTGATAACTGCCTCCTGTTGCCATTCACCATGGGCTCCAGTAAATAAGGCTGAACTGTAGGGAGTTATGTTAGGTAACTGACCTGTTTTTATAAATCAACAGAAGTTTCCCTTGGAGGTTAAGCTTCAACAGCAAATGGCAAATGGTATAAGTTGATTTCCCTGCATCCGGAGACATCAATTTATTCACTTTTTTTTTATATAAAAATACTGGAAAATTTAGGTTTGCAAGTCTTCTTAGAAGGGCCAGCAGCATGCGACCTTGCAGGGGAACAAATAGCTTCAGCTCTAGTCTGTAGTAATTTCTTTGTAAACATTTCTGCAATGAGTTTCTGTAAAGCATGAAATGGGGATTAATTGTCTGTGCTGACCTCTTCCAAATCAGTATCTAACTCATCTTCAAGATCCTGTTCTCTTGATGCTATTTAAAGGTTTATTGAAAATTTGTTTGGGACTACTGTATAGGAATAATACGACAAGCCACATTGTTAGTGATGGCACAAAAAGGCTGCTGATGTACGTTTGCTTTAAGGGAATGTGTTGTTACCTCTGTTATCATGGTAGACATGATTGGCTATGATGTCATCGGGGTGGGGATTATTTCGCCCTGAATCTCTGCGGCGACTATAGTCTTCTCTGGATGCTCCCCTAAATTGAAATTACTTTCTTTTATGTTTTAGAGTCCTTCTCTTGAACTCATTCAGACATAAGTTTAACATATTCTTCTATAAGAGAATTTGTTTTGCATTCACATTCAGAACATCAATGATCCGAGTCACACTATTGCCATGGCACGTGACACGAAGGGAATGAGGATCTCTATCCTCTAGCAAAAATCATCTCAAACAATTAACACACAAATGCATTTCAAGGCGAGTAGAAAATGTTCCAAACTAAGCTAAAGCTAACAAATACTTGTAAAGAAAACAATACAATCTGGACTCGCAGAACTTTTTCGTTAGACAACCAACCAGCTTGTGTTCGACAGGTAGTTTGAAGTGGCCTACTCATGCCAATATTATTGCTATATACCACCATATAAGCACAATACATTAGTATACTAGGGGCTTGAGGAAATTGAAGTGAGGGAAAACATAAAATGTTAATTTTTATGATACTTAGGCAAGCTTTGTGTAGGAAGCTAGTGAACTTCATGTAAAGAAATAATAATTGTTCCGTAACCGAAATACAAACCTTAGCTATTTACATAGGGTTTACTTTCGCCAGCTATTTACATAAGGTTTACTTTCGGCGTAGCTGAAATGACGAGCCATTAAGTTTTTAACGAGGGTTAACTACCCCCCGCTAGTTAGCAGGGGGTAGGGAAGGTTTAGCTTGCTACTTCTCCCCCCCACACACACCTGTGAGTTGTCTCACTTCACTTTTTGGCTCGGACGAAGACAGACGTTGCTGTTTTTCGTCCTCGTTAATGACAGCCTTAATTTGCTTTTTGTCTTTTTCTAGTTCTGTGTGCTTGGAAGTTGGCCTCGACCTTTGTCATCGTTATGCACAAGTGCCCTGGAATCGCTGGCCGCCCTTGTGGGACCTTCATGTCAGCGGAGGACACCGATCCTCACACCCTTTGCTCGCAGTGCCGAGGCGACGGTGTGATAGAGAGAATACATGCAGTGAGTGCAGGGAGTGGTCTGCCTCCCAGTGGGAGAAGTTCGGCCGCCGGCGTAAGAAGTCTAAGAGAGACCGTCCTCCTTTAGGGGCAACCTTGTTGAAGGAAGGCTCCAAGGACTCCTCTTCCGCTGCCCGAACCTCCTCCGAAGCTCCCACTCGTATCGGTCTCTCCTGAGAGGCTGCAGAGTGGTAGCGCAGGCCCTAGTGGTGTTTCCCGACCTCGGGGTGCGGGAGAGGGCGTTGCCTCCCTTAGCGTGGCAGCTCCCTCTTCTCCTCCGGGGGAGGATAATCTGAATTTTGAAGAATTTGATCAAACTGTTGCTAATAATGATTTGTTTCAGCTTTGGGCTTCCTAGGGGCTTAAGGGCACGCCCTCCAAGGAAGCCCTGTTTGACCTAATCCAGTTGGGGGCTGCGGTCAAACAGTCGCCGGTAATACCGGAGGTATTCCCTTCGGATTTTGTCGACACTGTTTTGGCTGAGCCTTCCGACGGGTCTGGTCAAACCCTTGATACTGCTCCTGTTGCGGACGTTGCTGATGGCTCTCCTCCTCCCTCCGAAGATCCTCCGAGGGGGAGGTGAGTCCCACGGTCTCTCCTGCGGGCAGGTCTCCCCCTCGGGGGAGCGCGCTGACAGAGACTCCTCTTCGGAGGACTGATGACCCGGACGCCCTTCCCCGTGGTCGTATTCGACGTAAGGCCCGTAGGCCTCTTCGCAGCAAAGGGCTTCCTTCTCCTTATAAAGGAGTTAGGAGGCGCCTCTTTGGGTCTTCCTCTCCTGATCTTCCCCCTAAGGAGGAGCCTCCCCGTCAGGAGCAGCCCGTCACAGAAGCGCCCCTTGACCTCTCCGCGGATCGTTCACGATCCCCTACGCCTGCCAGACCTTCCGACCTGCCTTCTCCGTTCCTGGCCGCAGATGCAGTTTGGGCGCCTTATCACCCTGTTATCCAACAGGCACCGATCCCTTCGGGGTTAAGGGACTCTACTCACGGTGTGGGTAAGTCCCTTGCGCGTCAGGGTTCCCCTGCGCGTTTGCGTGCAGTAGCGCTCGAGCGCTCCCCAGAGTTAAAGTCTTCGGGCTTAACTCGCTAGCGCTCTCCTGTTTGGCAGCGATCACCTGCTCGCTAGCGCTCCCCTGCGCGGCAGCGATCACCTGCTCGCCAGCGCTCTCCTTCTCGCAGGTCTCCTGCTCGCCCTCGTGTTCCTGATGTGCGCATTGCGCGCCCACGTTCTCCTGAGCGCCATCGTTCTCCTGTGCGCAGCCGTGCTATTGATCAACCTGTGCCTGATGTGCGCCTAGCGCGCCAACGTTCATCATCTCGTCCACGATCGCATGATCTGGACTTAGGCAAGGGTACTAACCCGTCACCCCACCCACACGCCCCTGCGCGCCCTTCTGCTCCGGCGCAACAGCGAGCTAAAGCTTCTGTTCGCGAGCGTTCGCCTGCGCGTTCATCCACCTCTTCAGATGTGCGCAGTAACCTTACTGCGCGGTAACGTTCTCCTGAATGTTCACGCGATCACTCGCCTGTGCTCAAGCGCTCTCCTGAGCGCCCTCGCCCTCCCGAGCGCCCTCGCCCTCCCCAGCGTGATCGCCCCAGGCCCGCGCGATAAATCGCCTGCGCGCAGTCGTTCGCCTGTTCGTGGTTCGCGCCTTCGTTCTCCTGAAAGCACACGACATCGCTCGCCATCGCGCCAGCGTTCTCCAACGCACCAGTGCTCCCCGCCTGGCAAACGCTCGCCAAGTCGCTCGCGTCTTCTTTCGCGTTCTCCTACGCGCCGCCATCGATCGCCTAGTGCTCAGCGCACACCTTCACCCGCGCGGTCTCGTGCTTCTTCACGTGCGTGCCAACGCGTTCCCTCGCCAACGCGATCGCTCGCCATCGCGCCATCGTGTCCTTTCGCCTACGCGCCCGCGCTCCCACGTGCCGTCTCGCTCACGCGCCCCCTCGCCGTCTCGCTCACGCGCCCCCTCGCCCGCGAGCGTACGCACCCACGCGCATTCTTCCATACGCGGCAGTGCGCCCGCGCTTCGGAAATCGCCCGCGCGCGATTCCTTGAATGCTTTTTCGCGTGAGGACCGTCGCGATTCCCATTCCCGCAGAGAACATCAGCGCGGCCAACCGACAGGGACACGGACTTCCAGATCAGCCTCTGGATCGCCTCCGTGCAAGCGTAGGTTTTCTCACCAGGACCAGGAAGGATCTACGGAGAGGTCCATGCAACACTCTTTTTCCTCTTCTTTTCAGGCAGGCCCCATGGTGTCCACTCCGAAGGATCAGGAGATCCCCTTCCCTCCAGCGGGAATAACTGACACTGCGTCAGTTACCCGCCAGCCTTGGTTCCGTCACATTATGAACGCAGTGGTTCAGGCTGTGAAGCCCGCCCTCGTTGATATGGGACTTGAACCAACGGCAGGCTCTCCCCCGCTGAAGAGAAGAAGAGGAGTGGACTTCGTGGTGACTTCTCCTCGGGTGAAGTTGGCTCCCAAGAGGTCGGTTAGGAGGACTCCTACGCCTTCTCCTACGCGTGCTGTTTCTCCTTCTCCTGTGGACGTGTTATCTCCTTCCTCAGGTGAGTCCAGCGAGGCAGGGTTATCTCCCACGGCACCAGTTGGAGGAACCCCTCCTCTTTGGAGAGAAGCTGCTCGCGAGGATGCCCCCTTCCGGACCTCTTTGCTGGAGTCCGGTATTCGTCATCCAGGATACATCCAGAGCCAACTAAACCCCAGGAGGACATCCACGTATCTCCCCCCAAGATGAGCCTTTGGGGACCGGAGACTTAGCTGCCAGTCCGCAAGGTTGGAGGAGACCAGTTCGAGTCGGAACACGCTTTCTGGCAGGTCCTAGGCTTGATGAGGCAGCTCAACAAGTTTAAGGACCCAGAGACTGACCCTCGTCAGGGCAAGGACACGGTGCTAGACGAAGTCTACGGCACCCAGAAGCCCCCTAAGTCCAGCGCAGCTTTGCCTTGGTCCAAAGGGGTTAAAGGGGCCAGGGACAGAGTCGAAGCCCAGCTCTCCGAGCTCGCCTCCTCCGGTCATTCTTCTGCTGGGTTCAAACTCCTCCCGCCTCCTCGGGTACATCAGAGGAGGTACTTTGAGATCATGGGGGAGTCCACTATGGCCCTTCCGCTCCATCATTCCGTGGAAGAGCTGACCAAGGGAACTCCTCTCAAGAAGCTCGGCGTCGGAGATCCTGAACCTTGAGGTTGCGAAGAGTGCCATGCAGGCAACTGACCGAGGGAACTCCCCCCACGACACGAGCTACTCAGACAACCACACTGCAACATCTTTCACAGGGCCGTAGCGTCGCTTCGGCTTCACGCCTGGAGACTATCCAGCGTCTCCTCACGGAGAGAGGATTTTCGCAACAGGTTGCGGACAGGATGTCTTGCCACCTACGCAAATCCTCTATCGGAGTCTACCAGGCGAAGAGGAAAGTCTTCTGTGGTTGGTGTCGTGGGAGGGGTATCTCTCCACTCGATGCTACTATTCCAGCGATAGCGGAGTTTCTTGTGTATTTACGGGAGGAAATGCGCCTTTCAGTTCCAGTGGTGAAAGGCTATCCCTCAGCCTTAAGCCTGGCTTTTAGGCTGAAAGGAGTGGACATTTCCTCTTCGTTAGAACTCTCTCTACTCATACGCAGCTATGAGCTTACCTGCCCTCAGTCAGAAGTAATACCTCCTCCTTGGAACGTGGTTCAGGTCCTCAGGGCTCTGAAGAGAGCCCCGTTTGAACCATTATGCCAGGCGTCTGATCGCCACCTATCTTGGGAGACGGCTTTCCTGCTCGCTTTGGCTTCGGCCAAGCGAGTTAGTGAACTTCATGGTCTTTCTTACGACGTCGCCCATTCAAGGGGATGGGGGGAGGTAACGTTCAAGTTCGTCCCTGAGTTTGTTGCCAAGACTCAGAACCCTGGGGTGTCAGACCCTAGGTTCGACTCCTTCAGGGTAACGAGTCTTCGTTCTGTAAAATGTGACCCAGACCATCTGTTACTTTGCCCAGTAAGGAGTCTGAGGCATTACTTGAAGAGAACAGCTGCAGTCCGTACTCAGGTGCAAGTGTTATTCGTAAGCACAGGGACAAAGAGGAGGGTAACCAGGAACGCCATCTCGGCCTGGATCCGTAAGGTTATTCAACATACCTTGGATCCTGACCCTCCTCCGTCACGCCGCCCTAGAGCGCATGATGTCAGGGGCATCGCTACGTCCCTGGCATTCAAGAGAAATTTCTCTGTGACGCAGGTTTTGCAAGCTGGGGTGTGGAAGCGCCAGACGACGTTCACAGCCCACTACCTGCAGGACGTGACCCACAGGAGCTTCAATACATTCTCTATTGGCCCTGAGGTGGCTGCACAACAGCTGGTCTAACCTCAGGCTCCTTAATGGACAGGTAGCAGAAGGTTGGGGGCATTGTTACCCGGTTTTAGTCTGCGTGATTGAAAGAGTATGTCTGGCCCTTACTTCTTTCTTCATTCTCCCCTCCCTTGGGGAAAGCAGCATCCTGGTCTCTCCATAGGTGACCTCAACCTCTGCAGGTAAACCATGCTCCCTTGTGCTCCTAGTATTAACTATGATACTGTTTGCGTCCCCCATACACTGACGAGGTGGTATTGGGAATGTCCTAGCCTAGATTTCTATCTAAAGAACTCCAGGTCAACTTCCTAGGACGAGTCACAACTTCCTCTACACACAACTTATGTAGGCCGCACATCCGTAGCAAGCTTCGAAGAGTGCGAGGTGCAGGGACCCCCTTTCTCGAGTGCTGCTCACTCGGTTTTTGGGTTCCCGGGTAAAGCCAAAAGCCAGTAAGGCTGGGGACTTTCCGCCCTTCCTAAGGGGTAAGTCACCCTATGTAAATAGCGTGGTTTGTATTTCGGTTACGGAACAAATGACAAATTCGAAGATAATTTGTATTTTTCCTAACCATACAAACCTTAGCTATTTACACATATTTGCCCACCAGCCCTGTCCCCCAAGTCAAGTCCTACCTCTAAGTGAAGTGAGACAACTCACAGGTGTGTGGGGGGGAGGGGTAGCAAGCTACCCCTTCCCTACCCCCTGCTAACTAACAGGGGGTAGTTAACCCTCGTTAAAAACTTAATGGCTCTTCATTTCAGCTACGCCGAAAGTAAACCCTATGTAAATAGCTAAGGTTTATATGGTTAGGAAAAATACAAATTATCTCCGAATTTGTCATATTTTATTAAAATTCTCTTTATTGATTATGAATAACATCTTAAAATTTTGTTTTGTAATATCTAGGTTGGCTTAGCAGACCGCTCATTGATGCCAGGCGATGTTGTGCGACGTCTTATCCGGGGCAAAGACACGCAGCGTGGTTACTGTCGTCAGGTTCACGTGACTTCAAGTGTTCAAGTTGTTGGAACAAAGCATGTTATCTTGAATGTAGATAGCAACCAATTAACACCCCTTGAGGTAATGTATTTGGATTTTTGTTTTATGATGCAGAAGGTCCTTAACTTAAAAACATAATTGGTTCTAAGAAACTGTTTGTTAGTTAAATTTTGTTAGATTTTAGCCCTTTAGGCCTAACCTGACTTGCTTGCCTACAATATCCAGCTACAAAAGTCAACAAATGTGAAATCGATATCAGGTTATTGCAAATGTTGTTTTGCTTACTGTATTAAATTATATAATATTGTTTTATTTTATTATAGTGTATGAACATTGGATACAATACCTGAGATGTATGATTTTAGTTGGGTTTGTGTTTGTATCTCTGAATGTTTGTTAATTGAGGACCTTCATATATATATATGTATATATATATATATATATATATATATATATATATATATATATATATATATATATATATATATATATATATATATATATTTATATATATATATATATATATATATATATATATATATATATATATATATATATATATATTATATATATATATATATGTATATATATATAAATATACATATAATATATATTTGTTCCAACACAAAGTACTTACCTTTCTTAGGAGTTACTGGTAACTCTTCCCAACCAACCAGAATTTTGTGTAGTTTACCCTATTCCCATTTTCTATGGGTGACCTCAGGCGGAGTGATACGCGCTCTGAGGCGACCCGGGGTCAGAGAGCGTGCTAGATTAGGTCGTGGTCCTCAGTAAGTTTCTGGTCGCGACGTGATTCACATCCCGCCGCGCTCTCTCTTACCCAGTGCGACCCTTTGTGTTTACCACGTGGTTCCTGTGCCCGTATCCTTACCCCTTTCCCTTGTGTCCTTGTGTCTCTTGGTGTTAGTGTTTTTATTATGGAGCATCCACGCCGTTGCCCTGGGCCTGTGGCCGGTAAGTCTTGTGGGGCTTTCCTTTCGAAGCCCGAGGTTGATCCACACTCGCGTTATTCGTCATGTAGGGGCAAAGTATGCTCCCCTACCACCACGTGTTCGGATTGCGAGTCTTGGGGCGAGATTCAGTGGGTCCGTTTTGGGACTAACAAGAAGAAGTCGGCCAAGAAATTGCCCAAGAAAGCTACCGCGTTCTCTGCTTTGGTGTCCCCGGATGCCTCGTCTGAACGTGGTTCCCTTTTATCTTCCCCTACCCAGGGTAGGGGGCGAGGTAAGTCTGTTGCGGGGAAGCGGCCCATTGTCCTTCCCCAAGAGTCTGAATTACCTGTGGGGGAAGTTTCTGAGGTGTTACAGGCATGTGTGGGGCCTGAGGGAAGTGCGGTAGTGTGTGTAGGAGACGAGGTCCTGGTGCCCGCAGGGCCCGTCTTTACTGAAGACCCGATGTGGGGGAAGTCAGGTACTTCCTCTTCTCCCCCATCTTGGGCATGTGTTTCAGGTACTTCGGCCGCCGGGGGGGATGCCGAGAAGGCCATTCGTCAAATTCGGACCCCGTCGTTTGGGATATTCCTAGAACACCCTGCAGGTCACCCTTCAGACTAGAAGAAGAGTTTGACCATTGGAACGGCTGCAAGAATGTTCCTTGGACCCACCCCAGCGCCCGCGGCAACTCTTCCGCCCGTCTTCATGCAGCCTGCGGAAACAGAGGTTCGGCATGGAGTAACCCCCGCGGAGTTGGACGCCTCAGGTGATTCGGCTGATTTCCTTTCCTCCTCCTCGTCTTCCTCGTCCGTGGATTCATCTTCAGAGGACGATTCCAGGTCCGCGAGGAGGAAGCGCGAGAGGTCCAGGAAGAAGAAGTAGTCCCGCTCCCGTTCAAAGAAGGAGTCCAGACCTTCTAAGAAGAAAGCGAAGAGGAGTAAGTCCAAAGATTGGGGGAGGATCACGGTGCCCCGTAGCGAGCTGTTTAAGGTCACCACAGCCACGGCCGCTTCCGGGTGGCTCCCTAGAGCCTCGTCCTCACCGTCTCTCCCCTCCTGCTCCTCCTACGGACAAGAACCTCACTGAGGGAGGCCTTTCCTAGCTCCCCATGAGCCGCCGAAGTTGTCGGAGGCCTCCGCGGCCCCTACTCTGCGGAGGGAGGCGCTCCGTCAAGTGGAAGGCGTTACGCCAACCGCGGGCTCCTTGGCTGACTTCATTAAGCTCCAAGGGCGCCCTTCGTCCAGGAATATTCCCACAGATACGAGGATGCCCGCAGGGCAAGGTAATCCCATGACGGATACCTTCGCTTCTGCGGGTCTGCCCGTGACACGGGCAGTCCCATCCAACGTTGCTCTCCCTACCGTCACCGATGATACTCGTGAGGAAGAACGGGTGATGGAAGCCCTGGTGGAAGGAGGGGAGTGCTCGTCCGATGACATCTCCTCCTACCGCAAAGTGTTGGCCCTCATACGACGGCACCATAGGCTGGATGAACCGATGCCCACCACTGAACAAGCCTGGCTCTCCGGACTTAGCAGGTTGGTGGAGAATCCGGTTCAACAAAGGCCCTCCTTAGCTCTACCCTTAGCTCCTGACGTAAGGCTGGGTATGAAGCATATTGATTAGTTCCTGGACGGCCTAGCAGACGCTCCTAGGAGTCAAAGTGCCTCGAAGCTGCTGCCGGGACTGAAGGCGCAGAAGAGGTTTTACATACCAGAAGGTTGTCGGGGAGGACCCCGCACGACGGAGACAGCCATTATCTCATTGAACCAGGGTGCCGCTGAAGACAGAGCGTCCACGGCCCCTGTGTGTTTTTCCCTGTCGGAGACCTCCATGATGGAGGACATGGCCCAGGACCTAGTCTACGTGTCCTCCTGGTTGGACTGGTGGGCCTGCACGTTAGTTGGCTTTCAGGCCTCTCATGAATTGTCCCTGCCTTAAAATCAAACCTTACTGAGGGAACTAATTAGCTCAGGGGGCAAGGCCCTAAAACTTTTATCATCAATCTCTCTCCCAGGCTACCAATTGGGTCCTGAGGAAGAGAGACACTATTCTGAGCAAACTTGTAAGAAAACTCCCGGACCAAGGAGCAAGGAAATTGAGAAACTCCTCAATCTGGGATGAGGCTATCTTCCCCCTTAAGTTGGTAGACGAGACAATGGAATGGGTGAGGAAGATGAAGGACATGGGAGACCATAGACCTCCCCCTATGAGGCGCCCACCTCCCAGGAGGCCCTCTGTGGACGGCCCTCACACTTCCTGTTCCTCTCCAGCTCAACCTAGAGGAGAGCCACCTGCGGCTCCCTGGCAGCAGTCAACTCAGCCCCCCCCCCCCCCCCCCCCCCCCCCCCCCCCCCGTAGAGGTGCCACGGCACCCCAGTCTAACTGTAGACCGTCCTACGGGAACGCAAGAAGAGGTCGGTCCGGCCGCTCCTCCAGAAGGAGATAGGAGGCGAGGCCCCCTACCCCTACTGGAGCCTCAGGTGGGGGGATGCTCTCAGACACTCTTGGCAAGCATGGCGGGATTATGGTGCGGATCCCTGGACGGTGACAATCCTGAGGGAAGGTTACAGACTACCCTTCTTAGCGGAACCTCCCCCGCTTATTCCAGCCCTTCAAGCGGAGTGGCTGATTCCCAAGGACCCCTTGAAACGGGCTGCTCTACAGGAGCAAGTGTCTTCCATGATCTCCAAGGGAGCGTTGGAACTAGTCGAAGAGCCCGGCCCTGGGTTCTACAGCAGGCTCTTCCTAGTGGAAAAGGCAACAGGGGGATGGAGACCAGTAATAGACCTGTCGGCCCTCAACAAGGGTGTGGAAAAAACCGAGTTCAAGATGGACACTGCCAAGACGGTGTTGGCCGCCTTGAGGGAAGGGGACTTCATGATATCCCTGGACCTCAAGGATGCCTACTTCCAAATCTCCGTCCATCCCTCCAGCAGGAAGTTCCTCAGGATAAAGTGGGATTCCCGAGTGCTATAATTCAAGACCCTTTGCTTCGGGCTGTCGACGGCTCCTCAAGTGTTTACAAGAGTCTTCACGACAGTCTCTGTATGGGCTCACGAGCAGGGCATCCGTCTGATCCGATACCTGGACGATTGGTTGCTTCTTTCAGCCTCAAAGGAAGAATTGAAGGAACAAGGCGGGAAGTTACTTCGTCTCTGCGAGCAGTTGGGTATCACGGTCAACGTAGCGAAGTCCCAGCTGATCCCCTCCACCAGGATGACCTACTTGGCGATGGTCTTGGACACCCAGCTAGTGAGAGCATTCCCTTCGTTGGAGAGGTTGGAGAACCTAGAGCGTGTTCTGCAACCCTTTCTGTTGGACCTTCCCAGGAGGGCCAAGGATTGGCAGAGGTTGTTGGGCCACCTAGTGTCCTTGGAAAAGTTAGTGCCACAAGGGAGACTCAAACTTCGAGTAGTGCAATGGAACCTGAAAGAGCATTGGTCCCAGGGGAGAAACCCCCACAAACTGGTTCCGGTCTCCCCAGAAGTGAAAGTAGCCTTGCAGTGGTGGCACGACAGAAGGAACACCGAGCTGGGGATGCCCTTCGCCCCCGACCCTCCGGAAGTCCTATTGTTTACGGATGCATCGAAGGAAGGTTGGGGCGCTCACCTACTCGACCAATCGACAAAGGGAAAATGGTCGAGCGAAGAAGCAAAGCAACTCATAAACGTGCTAGAGATGATGGCTGTGCTGTGAGCGAGTCGAGAATTCGTTCATCTCCCCCGGGGGAACACGGTAGCGTTGAATTGCGACAACGCCACAGTAGTAGCCTATGTAAAGAAGAAAGGGGGTCTCAAGTCGAAAGAGCTATGTTCGTTATCGACGGAACTTCTGGAATGGGCAGCAGAAGAAGAGATCGAGTTCACAGCAAGGTTCATCCCGGGAAAGAGGAACGTCCTGGCGGACGGCCTCAGCAGAGTAGGCCAAGTAATAGGGTCAGAGTGGACTCTACATCCAAGCACAGCTCAGTCAGTCATACTGAAGTGGGGTTCCCCATCTATTCGCCACACGTCTGAATGCCCAACTCCCCGTGTTCTGTTCTCCAGTTCCAGATCCGTCAGCGGCGTTCGAGGACGCCTTCCAGCACCCTTGGGACGGCCTCGATGTGTACGCTTTCCCCCTCTTCGGAATGATACGTCAAGTCCTCAACAGAGTACGGACAACAGCCAACCTTCAGATGACTTTGGTCGCACCTTGGTGGCCGGAGAGGGAGTGGTTCGCAGACTTAAAAGAACTGGCCCTTCTTCCTCCTTGGCCTCTCCCGGACAGGCCGGACCTTCTTCGTCAACTCCACTTCCAAAGGTTTCACGAAAACCCTCGGTCCCTCCGCCTTCACGCGTGGAGGTTATCGAGCGGCTTCTGAAGAAGGATGGATTCTCATCGAGGACTGCGACGAGGATGTCAGGTTACTTAAGACGGTCCTCTATCGCTGTCTACCAAGCAAAATGGGCAGTCTTCTCGAAATGGTGCGCTTCCCATAATATCAAGCCCTTGGGGTCTCGATCCACGACGTGGCAGACTTCCTGGTGTATCTCAGGGACAATTTGGGCTCATCCATTCCGGCAATACTTGTAAAGGGAGTGAGGGCAGCGTTAGGTCAAGTCTTCCTCCTGAAGGGCATTGACTTGGGATCCTCTCGGCACATCTCGATGCTCATCAGGAGTTTTGAGCAGTTGTGCCCCCCACAGGAGGTGAGGGTACCGCAGTGGGACCTAGCCATAGTACTCAAAGTCCTGTCAGAACCTCCCTTTGAGCCCCTCAAGGACATCCTGGATAAGGATCTCACCCTCAAAACGGTCTTCCTCTTAGCCCTGGCTTCAGCGAAGAGGGTTAGTGAGTTGCACGGATTATCGTACAAAGTTTCACTCTCAAAAGGGTGGCAGGAGGCCTCCTTTCGGTTCGTCCCTAACTTTGTGGCCAAAACGCAGAACCCAGCCTGTTGGAATCCTCGGTTCGAGGGCTTTTCGGTCCCAGCGATCCCTAGGTCAGACAACCTTAAAGACTTACTCTTATGCCCTGTCAGAGCAGTAAGAAAATACCTTGAAAGGACCTCCAGGCTTCGACCGGAGATCAAGAGCTTATTCGTCTCAACTGGTCAGGTGAAGAAACCAGTCTCTAAGAACTCAATTTCCTTTTGGTTGCGACAGGTAATCAAGAGAGCTTACGAGGTTTCGGGAATCCCTCTTCCAGGTAGACCAAGGCCTCATGATATTAGGGGTCTAGGCACCTCCCTGGCATTTGAGAAGAATATGGCCGTGGGCCAGATTCTGAAAGCAGGTACCTGGTCCAGACAGTCCACTTTCACGGAACATTACCTGAAGGACTGCTCTAGGAAATCCTGGGACGGGTTCAACCTTGGCCCGGTCATATCAGCCCTGCAAAAGATTTAAAGGCCATGGCCCCAGGGAAACCGGAGGTGGTAAGCCATGAGACACAAGTTCATCCCTTACCTTTCCCCCCTATCATCCTTTCCCTTACCCTTAATCCCCAACGTGGGTGTCAATCAAGAGGCCCTGGCGGCCAGGATATACGTCTTCGACAAGAAATACGTCTCAGAAATAATGGTTCAGAGGTAGGCCACTTAGACACAAAGTTAGTTTTTTGGGTAGTTTCCCCCTATTTTCATTCAGCCTTTAGTAGGGGTCATTGGAACCTAGTTCCCGTTCGAGGTGCCCCCTTTTTCGCCCGATCGTGCTCCTAAACCGTCAGACCCTAGTCCCTGCAGGACACTCCCTCCTCCTAAAGTTTAAGTCTCCTAAGAAAGTAGTTCTAGGTAAGTACTCTGTGTTGGAACAAATCACAAATTTTCAAGTAATTTGTATTTTTTTCTAACATACTTACCTAGAACTGGTCTGGTCAGCTCACCGCGGCTGGCGAACATCCCACTAATGCAGTCGAAATAACAAGAAAAAAATATTAACCTTAGGTGCGTGGAACATCCGCACCCTTCAAGACGTGACGAACACCAACCGCCCGGAACGACGTACAGCCCTCGTCTGCAAGGAGCTAGCCCGCTTCAATGTTGATGTGGCGGCTCTTAGCGAGACCAGACTACCCGAAGAGGGCAACATCAGGGAAGCTGGAACAGGCTACACCATCTTCTGGAAAGGCAAGGCCCTAGAGGAGCCTCGCATCCACGGTGTCGGCTTCGCCATCCGTTCCCAGCTAGTGCAGCAGCACAACCTCGCTCCCAAGGCCATCAGTGAGCGCCTGATGACTGTCCGCATCCCCATCACGCAGGACAGACATCTCACCCTGATCTCTGTCTACGCCCCGACTATGACCTCAACCGATGATAACAAAGCTGCCTTCTACACCCAGCTCGACCGCACCATCCAGGCAGTGCCCGCCAATGACAAGCTCGTTGTGCTTGGCGACTTTAATGCCCGAGTAGGCAAAGACCATCGCCTGTGGGAGGGAATCATCGGCCGCCATGGCATTGGAAATTGCAACGCCAATGGCCAACTCCTACTGGGTCTGTGTGCATAACACCAGCTTGTGGTAACCAACACCATCTTCCAGTTACCAAAGCGACAAAAGACCACATGGAGACACCCACGGTCTAAACACTGGCACACCCTGGACTACGTCCTGACCAGAGCCAGAGACCGAGGAGACGTCCGCATCACCCGATCCATGCCCGGAGCGGACGACTGCTGGACGGACCACAGACTCCTCATCTCCCGACTCTCCGTGACGACCCTACGACCACCCAGAAGGGCACCTGACAGCGTACCACACCAACGCTTTGATTGTAGTAAGCTCCGCAACCCACAGGTGGCACAGAACTACAAGGAGGCCTGCGAACAATACCTCGCAGACCCTGTGGGTCAGGCCACTGTCGAGCACCACTGGACCACCCTCAGAAACGCCATGGCCCGTGCCGCGGAGGAAACACTAGGCTTCACCACCAAGAAACGGCAGGATTGGTTTGATGAGAATGATGCTACCATCTCTCTTCTCATTGAAACCAAACGACAAGCACGCCTGACTTTGGAAAACCAACCAACAGCAGCTAACAAATGTGCTCACAAGGTGGCTGAAGCTGGTTGCCAAAGAGGTATCCGTGAAGCCCAGAACACCTAGTGGCAAAGAAAAGCTGCAGAAATACAGAGTTTCGCTGACCAACGTGACCTGCGCAGCTTCTATGCAGCAACAAAAGAAATATTCGGTCCCACACGGTCATCAGTGGGCAGCCTGAAGGACGCGGATGGGGCCACGACCATCACCGACAGCGAGGGCATCCTGGCCAGGTGGAGGTCTCACTTTGAGAACCTCCTCAATGACTAAGCAGACACCCCAGACGATCTCCTGCGAATGACCCCGCAGCATCCCGTCCGTCACTGGATGGCACTACCACCCTCCATCCATGACTTCAACAAGGCCCTGCAGCGCATGAAGCCCGGCAAAGCCCCAGGGCCAGACAACATCCCGTTGGAGCTCCTCACTCACGGTGGCCCCGGCTTGAGGAACCGTTTGATGCTCCTTATACTGAAAATATGGGAGACCAAGACCCCCCCCAGTGACTTCCGCGATGCAAACATCACTACCATCTTCAAGAAGGGAGACAGGGAGAACTGTAACAACTACCGGGGAATATCACTACTAAGCATCGCGAGTAAGATTTTCGCTCGAATTCTCCTTGACCGCCTCCTTATTCTCGCAGAAGACGTCTTGCCAGAGTCCCAGTGCGGCTTTCGACCTTCCCGCGGGACCATAGACATGATCTTCTGTGCGCGACAACTACAAGAGAAGAGCCTCGAACAACAACAGCCCATAATGTTCATCTTCTGGGATTTGAAAAA